>NC_041357.1:10003171-10283171 GCF_900634415.1 Cottoperca gobio
CAATGGTCGGCCCCAAACAATGTTGTCAAGTGACATCAATTTTTCAGATTTTGGACTCCTCTCTTTGGAGCCACAAATGGCTTTATAAAACCAGTACAAAGAAAATACTTAACAAAAACATTGTAAACCGTTCACTGTTCAGTACATCTCTATATGTCATCACACAAGAGAGATATAAGTATTGACTATCTGTGGTTCATCTATTGTTCACTGTCTCCATGACCCACATCTCAACCCTGTTCAACACGTTTAGCGTGCATATGGTGTAGAGCAGTGCTCCTGAAACGTAGTCCTCAGGGTCCGGAACAATGCTGGTTTTCTACCCCACCAGGTGGTTGATTGCATTCACCTGTCATCCCATGTCAAAATCAGCTCCAGATCACAAACACAAAGTGAAAATTGTCTGGCAGAAAATAAACTGAGCAGTACTCTGAACCCTGAGAGCTGGATGAGTGCAGCCCCATAAACACACCTGTGTCAAGTTTTAATTGTGTCAGTGTCAAAGCCTTGCATACAGAGTTTTACTGTATTCCTCTTCCTGAGCACTCAACATCACATGTAGGCTTTGAAGAGAAAAACACAATAGACAGAATACTTTTTTTTTTTTGTTAGGAGCTACTGGATTCTTAAATTTACGGACGATCTGAGAGCATTTGGTTACATCAATAAGCCAGAGAAAAAAAAACTTTGTTTGGTTAAGTGACTACTTACAGCATGTGTATTTGGATTTCACTTGTTTGTTCACCACTATTCCTACACAGTTTCACCAGCTCATGTTTATATTGCACATGTCAAATTACACATTTGCTACTGTGACTAAAGAAGAAATGGTCACCTACTATGACATACAGTTTGCAGCTTTCAGTCACTTGCACCTTCATTATACTGCACAATCAGCAAAGTATGCAGTCGTCTGCTGAAGAGGCAGGCTTGTGGCAGTCCTTTGTTCATAATCACTGCAGCTACTCAAACCTCCACTGTCAGCTAAAACTGGCTCAATTAAGAAGTTCCTCACATTTGTTCTATTCTATCTGTTCTTTTGCTATTTTTGTAAGTTTGTCCTTTATTGTATCCCATTTAGTTCTTACTACACACTTTACACAGTGTCATACTGCTGCATGGCTACTGACAAATAGAAGAGCAAGTGTATCATACATGTAAACTCTAACAATTATGTATAGTGTCATTTATATTCCCAGAACGAATTCAGACACTGCATGCTGGTGGAACACAACACAGGGGGTTACTAAACAACGGCAAAGAACATTGTTGTTCTTCCAAAAAAGAAAGCCAAAATAAATCCTCTATCTTTGTTTTATCTAATGCAAAAGGTGTTATCACATAAAAGCACTAACACTCTTGAGTCTGTGCTATAGCTGACGTACTGACTGGCGGAAGACGGGTCAGTTGTTGCAAGATCTCAGGCATGACCTTTAATACGTTTTTTTATCCTCTAAATAAGGAACGTATCCTCTGCACAGTTGTACGATTGATCATGTGAAAATATTTTGCGAAACACCAAATCTGGTTTTGTATTTTTTGGTAGTTTCCGAAGGTCCCGCACCCCCTCCTCTGCTCTGCTCTCAGTTGGCTGCTGTGATGTCTTATTCTGTCAGTGAGATGATGGCCACCGGGGCCTCGCAGCAGGTAGGCATATATTTCTGCTTATTTCTAAGCGCCAACGCACCGTAGCTCTCAACAGGTGATGAAGGACTTATGGAGGAATCCTGCTAGCATAAGCCCTGTGGGCTTCATTGTTAATAAGAGCAGTCACCACCCGCATGTTTGGAATACTGAAAGATCTGCTGCCAGCACACAAGCAAATAAGTCGGCTGAGAGTATGTATTGACCATATTCTTATTGTGTACAACACTGACATGTATTGATGGTATAGCAGTCTAGTTCTATTCATACCTGTCAACCCTCCCATTTTTCCAGGGATTATCCCGTATTTTTCCTTCTATCCCGTTTTACTCCTGTTTAAACATTGTCCCGTAATTATCCCGTATTTTTGACCTTTCAACAAAAAAAAGGCCTAATTAAAAAAAAGTGTAAAGTGGTAGAGCAGGTGGCAGTATTATGTTTAACATGAGCTGAAAAACGTTATCCGCCAGTAAACACACAGAAGAAGAAAACAGGAAGAATAACAGACGAAGACGAAAACGTATGGCTGAGAGTCACAAAACATACACTGTCAATGACTTCATGTGTGACAAGAACTGTGTCGGAGGCAAACCAAGTGACCAAAGCTGAGGGAAAGATGCCGATGTAGCCTTCAGCTTCTGCGTTGATTTCAGTCGCAGTGTATGTATGCCTGACATGTTTCCCGACTCTGACATCGCAAGGAAGTCCTCGTTGGGGAAAACAAAAGCCACACAACTAATCAATCATCAAATAAATTGATGATAATAACTAATAAATAAAATACATACATTTTATAAACATGTCTGTACAAGAATACATACTTTACATAAACATGTAGTTCCTGACTGTATATACCCGTCCTGTATGTGTTTACATTTACATTACATGGGTACGGGCTCGGTGGCTGAGAGCTGTTAAAATAGCGGAGTCCGCCAAAAAATGTCCCTTATTTTGAAATTCCAATGTTGACAGGTATGGCTCTATTATACTGTGCTATGCTAAGTATGTAGTATAGTGAGGTCAAGATCGTGCCACGAGTGACAAAAGCGCCAATTTTTTTTTAGGACTACATATGGTCATATAGATCAAACAAATCTGATGCTCCAAAATATCTGTTCATACTAAGGGGTAGAAATCCAAGATGGCCGCCGAAAATGGGAAGAATCTTCATATCGTCATAACTTTGCTGATATACGAGCTAGAAATGTGTATGAACTGTTAAACAACAAAATATATAATTTGTAGTTGTCATCTAGAAGAACACATAAAAGTGTCTTCTGATCTGATCGAGACATTTGTTTTCAGTAACTTCCGAAAACAAATCACTTACAAATCATTGTGGAACAATTCAAACCTATAGTTGAGGTTTGATTATGTTTAAGTTAGAAAAGAGAATGGTTTTGGCAAACATAGCTATTTGGTTATAGTTAAGAGAACATTGTCGGTTGTGGGTATATATACTGCTTTATTAAAGTTATGTAACATTTGTCACCATCAACAAGGTTAAGGTAATAACTGTGGTCATTGTGAGCAGAAACCGAGGTTGACCTCAACCTCCTCCTCTGCAGACTTTATGGATCTGAAACAATGTCCTCCTTTGCTCCTGAAGGACATGTATTATAATGGTTTTAATAGAACCATAACAACTGTTCAATTTCTATTCAAAGAAGGTTCTTGCACAGTGATGGGCTGTATCAGCTGTACATGTCCAGAGGGATTTAAGTCTGACAATCAAAGACTGTCCTCAGCAGCACCTGCACAAAGATTTTGCTGTAGCTTCTGCAGAACCCATAAACTATCATTGAGTATATCTGTTGCTATAACTCTCTTTATATTGGCAATTGAGGTGATCTTCTTTTTTTGCAATGGGACAATCAGTAACACAATCCTTATGAGAAGTTAAATACATATTATGCTGATTTATAAAATATGGTCTTGTAACATAAATATGTTTCTATTGTGTTGTGAAGTCTTCTGTAGGTCATATTAAGCTAAGCTTTTTATGTTTAAGAATAAAAGTTTCTATTTTCTATTTTTCTATTTTCTATTTCTATCTATTTGCTTGTTCAAATTGTTTTAAATAAGCTTTTAAATCAATTAGATGTATTGATATATTGTTATAGTACAGCAAAGTGCTGCATCTATTCATTAAATTCCATTTACAGAGAACACATGTTATTTATTTTGAACGGGGGAAGATACAAAGATATTGTTTATCACCTGCTCTCTTCATCATTTTAAATAACTTCAAAACAGTCTACAGCATCAGGTCTTTTTATCAAAATTGTTTTTTTCTTCATGCAGATGATTCAGTCAACAATAACCAACAACAGTCAAACTCACACATGCGTATCCTTAATATTAAACCTTCTAATGCTTTTTCCCTCTGTTCATTTAAACTCAGTTGGATTGGATGCAGTTATGTATTAAGAGTTAACAATACATACAATGCTAACTGTATACTTGAAGTTAATATTCATGCAATGCTTAGCATTGTAGCCTTATTTATCTCTGTAGAGAAAGGATTGCACCACTGAATGGAAGTCAGTCTGCACCAACAATCCCATGTCCGTCTCTCTTTCAATTTATTGTTGAACCTTTCCATGTTCAATTGACTGTGCATACTCATTCATTCTTAAATAATTATTTCTAATAATAATGTTCCTCTCTCACTAAACCTTAACAATACAGGTCAATGGTAGATACTGTTGTGAGGTAACTCCTTGGTGTAATCAATGGATTTAATTTTGCTCATTGTAAAGGTAATCCTGGATAACAATGGCAAGTGTTTCAGACAACAGCAGGGTGCTTCTGTTGTCACAAAGACACGAAGGAAGTCTCCAGGACTATAAAAAAGCAATTAACTGTTTTCATTTATTATTGTTTTTATTGTTTATATTAATGTTATTGTTGTTGATAATTGTATTCAATTATGTAGAACATTAAATAAAAAAAATAAAAAAAATACCATCAAAACCATCACTTTCCCTGAGCCACTTGTAAAGATCTTCATTTATTTTTAATTAGGCCACTTTCCTGCAAAATCTGGGATTTCTTTTAACATGTTTTTTTTGTTTTTTTCAACAATTATAATATCTACGTCTGAAAACTTCTGCTGACCTTAGTTAGCTGTCTGCACACTGCACATTTACAAATCTATATATCACTGTTTTAATAAAACAAGAGCTTGTGTGTGTGAAAGGATTAAAATTATGAATGATTTTATTAACAATATACTGCAATATGAACAATGTATGTTGCTTTTCTTTTCCTTTTCTACTGAGAAATTCACAGAGAGACCTGCCTATCACCTATCAGGAGTGTGAGTGTGTCTGTGTTTGCGCTTTTACTTCTGATTTCAGCCTGTGATCTTAAGAGTGAGGACATTTCTGGAAAGTAAAGATTTCGAGATGGAAAAATCAAAATTCCATCCCTATCTCATTCAGCACGAAAATAAAATCAGCAATTATTCATCTATACAAATCATTCAGAATCTTAAAACAATATGTATGATATTTACTCCATGCATGTTATATTTGTGCAGCAACATCAACAGAGGACTGTCTTAGTCTTCAACCAAATATACTCCAGATCCCTCTCGCTTTGTTGTGACAGGAGGATTAACTTGTGGATGGCCTCCATTAAGGGTTGTTGAAAGGGTCACATCCAGAGTGGGGGTATAGTCTCCACGCCCTACCTACCCCTGCTTAGTCAGGGGCCAGGGATCAGTTCAAAATCCGATGCTTCACAGTCACCTTTCTTGACTGTCGTTGAGTGAAACTATAAAATAACAACAAATTGCCTTTCAGCAGTGCAAATTCTTCCCATTCCCTAAGAGCGCAGAGCACCTTCGCATCCAAATAATGTGGTTGTAATGGACTTGTGAGCTGAGCTGAGATTGTCCATTGGGACAACAGACAAGCAAACTAACACAATCAACTGATCACTGAGTGGGATTGACTAGATACCCTTTCACATTAGAGGAAGTCATGTGATCAAGTCTATAAAGTAAATAAGTAAAGTAAGAAGTTTACAACAGCAAGAAAACTTATATTTAAAACGTTTATTCAATGTTGTTCAGGTAAAATTCTAAATGTTGTCAACAAAATTTGGTTGTGTTTGTTCGATTCTAAACATCCAATGTTTCATTCCATTGTGTGAAGTATTTTACTACTTCAAAAGTAATATTAGATTCAAATTATAAATTTTAAAAATGAGGTGCATTCTACACAAAGTATCATTAGCAAATTACAGAAGCACTTGACCACATACTGCTCTGATGTATGGACTTGATCAATGGAGTATTTCTCAATAAAATATCAATAAAAACCAAACAATAACACAGTTTAAAGCTGAACTCCTGGTCAAAGGCGCAAATCATGGATTTTGTTGAGCCCACGGTGCGATGGGAGGATGTGGTAGATGAAGCATGTCAATGAAAAATCGTTCCTTATCCCGAGTCTCCGAACAGAGGGAGACCAGCAGAGTTGGAAGCCCATAGACTTCACCCTGTGGAAGATGGATGCTGCAGATTTGTACCATAGGCAGTGTAACAGTAGGAGCTGAATTAGTCATTCATGTGTTATGTTTGGCTGTAAAGGCTGTTTCAGAAGCAGAAGTGGGAGCAACTACTGTAAATGAGTGGCTGAGGAGAGCACATAGTGGGGCACAAAGACACTAGAGCTGGGCTTCACATAGGTTGTGCAGGAACTCTTTATGAAGTATATATTTGTAAAGGCAATACTGATGTGAAAAATTTAAGCAGTGCCGTTTGGGATACATTTTCCCTTTATCATACCGAGTCTACACCAGATAAGTTTCAGCAACATTTTAAAGTTATATGTTAGACATTACAGGCACACTTTCACTTCACCAGCCGAATACAGTATGTACTCACCCTTTGCTGGACAGCTACCTGAAGCACATTTTTTATGATTCAAGTCTTTTTTCTTTTTTGTGTTTTGTTGGATTGTACTTGATTTGCCTGAGGTGTGTTTGCTGAACATTGTGCTAGTTGCAGATATATTTTTCTGCCAGCATTTCTGCTGACAAAGGTCTTTACATGTATGGCTTTTGAGGATTACACAAATCACATTGTTAAGGTTGGCTAACATTTCATTTAAGGCTGAAAATGTCAACATCATTTCTGGTACCAACTTTTATACAAATAATTTAATTTCAGCTTAAGCAAGATTTCAGTGAAGTAACTGGCTTGGGCTGAATATTTTCATGATTTTCCCTCCAAAATTGTTACACTCAACTGTAAGCAACCTTGAACAAAGCCTGATGGCTTGTAAAGGGGATGGAAGTTGCCATATTTCTTAAGCAACTGTACAACTTTCAATATATTATTGCCATACTTTGCTGTAATTTACATAGCTTCTATTGAGAAATATTTCAGTATTCGAAAAAAAACGTACATTTTTTCAGCGCTGAAGTGTGAATGCGGCTCACTCCACTTAGATGAATAATATTCGCTGTGCGGCACTAGAAAACAGAAAATTAAATGATTGTGTTATCTGGGAAAGTCAGAGCTCTCCGTTCTGTCTCCATCACAATCCACTCTGTCTCCCTCGCCTGTTTCACCCGACTCTGATTTACTCAAAATAATTGAGTTGTAAATGTAACAATTGCGAGACATGGATTGGAATAAAATGTTGCACAAATCACTCTACAACATAACACAAATGTATCACTTTAGTTCACCTCAAAGCATAATGTCATCTTCAGGATGTATGTACGCTTACCTTTTTAAATTGAGAGAGTCACACTATTCCGCTCACGCCTCTGTGTTTGGCTATTTAATAAATAAATTGAAAAAATATATATTTTCTGAACAAAAATGAAATATGGCTATGGAAATGGGGTTAATTGCTAGTCTTTTATGGCTCATTAACTGCATCAGTACCATTATATTCTAGAGACAGTATTGTGCAATACATCAATTTTATTGAACACATTATAGTACACGTTTAAATCATTTACCAGTTATTGCTGATTCATTTAGTTTACATGTTATGTTGATGTTTTTATTTGTTACTTGTTTCAAAGGGAAAGTAAACATGTATCGTATATCGTTTAAAATGTTATTCACAGTACGGTGATGTTACGTTTTGAATAATTTATCTTTGATTAATTAGAATTTTGCAAGAATTCCATACAAATGCAGAGATGAGAACTGCATCTTCTTCCATAATGGGAAGGGCTAAGCTTCACACTCATGGTTGTTTCTGCTCTCATTACTACATGGCAGCCTCATCATATGTTTCAAAGCTTTAGAGAATAGTCTCTCCTGCACAGTGGAAGTCAGGTGCATTATACATATGCATTCATTAAAATGTTCACCCTAGAGAGCATAACAAGGGCACCGTGAAATGAAGACCTATGGTGTGCGAGTTCATTTGATACCTCCCGTAATGAGGAAGATATTACGCCTCTTTGACAATGTGGTCTCTTGTGTGAGCTTCGTCCTAATGCCCACTAATGAACTGTGGTTGTCAAAACCCACAATGACTGTCAGCAGAGAGGGAAGTACCCAACAGGGACTACCCTATCAATTATCTCAAATAGTATTGGTATGTTGGACCACTTAAAACCCCTTTAAAAATACCATGTCTCTGACATGTACCATGGCAGCTGGTCACAGCTGACCAGCGGGAGTCTCTCAGGGTTCAGTCAGCAAGACACCAGGCAGTGAACCTTTAGCCTATCTCCTCAGCCGCTCTCTTTATCTTCCTCCTATGACATTGTGTAGCACCACAATGATCAATGACAAACTGCAGATGAGACACTTGATCTTATTTTGGATCATGACCCTGATGAGGATGAGAATATTAAACTTAAAAATGTGATGGAGAGGACAAAGAGGTCAAGACTGCACATTATTCAGACCATGTCAGCCCACTGTGGAACTAATACAGATAGGCACGTGCCATCTGCAACACTACCGCATAATGCTTAAGTTGATTTACAGATACCCATGCAAAAGGACAAATGGGAGCTGTATATTTAATAACATGGTGGTAAAATATAGTGTGTGTGGTCCATACTGTGCATGCAGAAAAACAGAAGTGGCGTATGTTATGTATTTTATAGGAGTTGACTGTTGATGAGAGGAAATGAGGGGAGAGAAATAGATAGGAATGACGTGCAACAAAGCTCCCTGGAAATACTTAAACTGGGGAAATTATGGTTCATGTGGTTAAACTCCTAAACCCCCAAGGTACCCCAAACAACAGATATTGATTATGGTACAGGATTGGTTTAATACGTTTCTGATCTTTTTGGTACCTTTTTTCATAAATGTGGGTCACCATTGTAATCCACTAAATAAAAGATTTAAGGATTAATGTATTGCCATTATACAACACAGTGTTACACAATGAAATGCAGTCATAACTTAGTCCATTATGCCTGAAAAAACAACAAGGAACATAAACGGTAGTAAATTCCTGTATTGCATTTTTTTATTTGCAACAGAAGGAATGTAAACGGCAACAACGGCAACAATGGCAAAATCTGTTGGAATGGCCGACATCTTTAACATGAAAAATTTGACATTTGGGAAACATTGTCCATCAATTTTGACATTTGAGCATCAAGCATCATTGATGAAAAACACAGAGTCCTTCTCCTCTCGTAGCCCCAGAGTCCTGCACACTGTCCTGCAGTCCGCCCGTCAAGTGCAAAAGCTTGATCCGGGATGCCACCATGTAGCCAGGTTTCTGTAAAATGTGGACTCAACATTCTCCAATGTTGCTGGATTAGCCTGAGTCTTATTTTATAAGTCTTACTTTCCTGCAGGAGCAGGCTTGGTAGTGGAATAGCTTTGGGTCATGACTAGTTTAGCTTAGCTTCCATCTTGGTCCGGCAGGTCTGGCTGGACGGTCGTAAGATGCTATGGGCTATGATCATCTCAAGGTCCGCTGCACTTAATCCAATCTCCGTGCTTCCTTCTCTGTTGATGAGTGTATCTGATCTCTGTCATATGCCACACATGCGTACAAGTACATTTTGTTCTTGTGTAAATAACTTGGTTTGCATCCAATGATTAAATAAGGCAACAATAAATAATAATTAGCATTCCCTCCCTGCTCTATATACGTGGTCATTTGTCTTTCGCACATTTTTTTTTCTCCTGTATCCTTCTCTCCTCATTGTTCTGCCCACAGGGGCATAAAGAAACAGTGCATACATATCTGTCATCACAAGCAATAGTGATCGGCAGCCTTGCCTATCCATTATTACCCATGAAATTCAACGGGTGAAGCATAAAATTGAAATGAAGAGCTGATCTGTATGGCTCATTTCCTTATTCCACATCTCCGCATTAATTCTAATTATGCCCAAGCTGTCCCCACTTTCCTTCTAGGAGAGGTTTCTGTGTCAGGGTTTCTGTCAGAGCTGCCTTTCCATGATAAAGTAGCATAGGGATCCAATATTCCTCACTGCCAGAGATAGGCTTCACACACATCTGCAGGCCTATTTATCAGGCGGTGCCACCACTGGCGCAGGAGGACACACATAGATGCACCTAAATGTGCTCAGAACAGCACACAAACAAGTGCCACACAATATGTATACTTCATGTGCAATTACCATATTACACATTCTAGTATTTACTGGTGTTTGGAGTTGACATACGTACACACCGAACCACATATTTACATTCTCAAGGTGTCGCTAGTGATTCTGGAGCTAATTCAATCCAAAGACAGGAGCACACTATCTTCTGAGTGGCCAATATTTCTGAACATCCTTGAATGTTTCATTTTGTTTGTAATTCTGGGAAACAGCAACCTTGAATGTTGCTGTACGATGATGTTGTGGTTGGTTGCAGAGGTGTGGATGATCTAGCTGTTGGTTGGGGTTAGAAAAGACACATATTTTGGGAAACATTGATCTCTGCAAAAACTTTTCTACTCCAGATTATATAAAATGTACTGTGTTTCTACAAATTAATTGTTACAATAGGTCCTTTTTTCTTTAGTTTTTATTCTTCTTTTTTTACTGTTTATGAGATAATGCGATACAAATACAGAGAGCGACTCTGTATTTCTATCGCATTATCTCATAAACATTTAATTTCCGTCTCTTCAGGCTGAGCTGGCACTCAGGACAGTCCTACACAAAGTCAAATTATATGGGCCACTGCTTCACAGACAAATGCCTAGAATTAGCATCTGAATATGCATTGTGCCCCAATCTCCCACACCAGCAACTTTTAATTTAAATACATACACCCTTTCAGGAAGTCTAAGCTGGCTCGCTCAAATGAGACGAGAGTGCCTTTTATGTTATGTCTACAAATTTTCATTGCAGAGTTACTCAAGGTTACAATAGGCCATTTATTAAACTGTAATGGATTTTCTAGTTGATACATTCTGCATCGAACGGCTTGGTGAAGTGTCTGATGGATGATTTTTTTTAGGTTGCTTCACGTATAACAAACCACTCTTCAGCGTTAACTTTTTGAAATATGCAGTAACAATTTTCAATGTTTTATATAATTTGGACAACATGTTGTCAGTCAGCTCCAACTTCCTTGACTGTAAGGTTTCTCTCAACAATTCCCAAAAGGAATCAGATACCATGAAGACCTATTTCAGTCTTAACTGTTTAAGTCCTCGAAACACAGCATTGCTCTTTCCTTTAGGCATTACAGGTTTTTCAAATTGAGCATTTAGTTACCTTACATAATATTGTGCACTTCCATAAGTTGCCCAATGTAAAGCAATGTGTAATACATTGCGCATACATGTGAAAAACGTATAAAAATTAAGCATATCAATATAAATGAATAATGCTATTATCATTTATATAACAATAGTTTTGAGAATTACACCAACATTTCTTTTGAATGAATTTATCTAATTGAGTGAACAGCTTAGCAATTCTCGGAGACACGCACTATAAACGTAAAGCAGGTTTCTATTAGAAATGATAACCATCAAGCCCAAGCTGAAAAAAACCCCTCATGACATCATCTGTGATATTTTGACAAACATGTTTCAACTGAGTGCTTCTTATAACGAGTAAACTGAACGTCATGTCTAAAATGGGAGAAGAGTCCCTTTAATAACATCTTTCAGTGGCAAACAAAACTAACAAAACACAACAAACATATGAAGAAAGTAGTTTTAAAATCAGTTTAACTACGTTTTTCTGTTGAATTTTCTAAAAAAAGCTCTTAGTGCTGTTTAGCTCGTAGTCATAATATATGTTAAGCCTCATCAGTCAATCTGTACTTTATAACTATTCAAGAGCATCCTTAAGACACTTATAATGCATAAATGGCATCTATAATGTTTTATGACTGTTGACATCAGAGAGCATTATGTGTGCATTGTGTATAAGTGTAGTCATAAAGTATTATGAATGCCTTTATAATTCACCATGTGGTCCAGATGTGGTCTTCATAGAAAGTATTAAAGTGCTACAAAAAAACATTTTGGTTTTGTTGAGAAATCTTGACAGAAACAATCATTCGAGAGTGTGAGATTCAATGGCAGGCTAAGGCTGGGTACTCCGACAATCCTCCGTCTGTCCTGAGCTGAAACTGAGCCAGAAACAGTCCATTCCCAGGATCATGAGCAGCTGCCTGGAACACGGGCGGTTTAAAGATAACATAACTAGTCAGGGGCCAGACCTGTGCTGGCCTTAAAAGGGATCATCAATATTTAAAATGAAGTATGTTTCATAGGAATCCTGTGAAGCTTATAAAGATAAAGATGTTCTCCGTGAAAAATTCAAGCTGCTGCATTCTGAAAAAGTGAAATGTTTCATGTTCAATGGTCATGTTTCTCAAGAAGGCCATTGACAATTTGTTCTCATCTACTTAAAATCGACAAAGTGCCCACATTTCTAAGAGGATAGCTGGGAGATTTAGTGAAGAAATTACAATGTGAAGAAAAATCTGAATCAAAGGCTAGCCTCAAATTTGTGGTAGCTCACCTGGTAGAGAAGGCGGCCCCTGGGTCCTTTTGCTGCATGTCTTCCCCTATCCCCCCACACCTACTCTCTATGCTCAGATGTACTAATAAAGGTAAAAAAGCCCAGCAATAATCTTAAAAAAAATGTTTGGCTGTTTAAATGTTGGCCTAAAAGAGTCAATTCTACAATTACACATTATCAGTTTTGTCACAGTAAACATCAGACATTTGATTTACAGATTTGTATCACACATATGACTATATTTTATTCAGAATCAATACAAGCTACCTAGCTTAATTCAACTCTTTAAGGTTATGTTTGTGCTTAAATTAACTTAAGTTAGATGTGAGGAATACGCATCGCACATAGCCCCATGGAAGGTGTCAGGGTGGGCGAATTTACCCGAAAATACCTACAAGCGACATACCCAAAGTAAATTGAAAGCTGCTCTTAAACCATTTGCACCAGTTGCATGATTTTAAGGTCGAATGAAATAATAAACACGATAATTGGCTATAATATGTAAATTTTAAGCATTTAATTATAACACAGTTTAATGTTACAGCAAGTTGCAGAGAGGGCAAGAGAGAGGAGAGAGAGAAAGAACGATAGCACAGCCACAGGAGGTTACGTGAGGTTGTATAAAATCTTCAACTCCAATTAATCACTCCCTGTGTGAGGAGAGATCATCAGACCATGACCAGTGTGTCCATGATCCACACCGGAATTTAATTTGGGCAAATCGTATGTGTTTAAATTAGGGGAAGCATGATTCACTTCCACTTTGTGATTTCGGCTGATAAAACATACATTTCTGCATTCAAATTGAAGATTCAGCAATCCTCACTCTCATAAATACACACAAAGCCACTTAATAGATACAGATTAGATAATACATAGAACAAAAAACTGACAAAAGCCCATTTGTTTGTGTTATTAGCTGTGTTTAAAGTAACCAATGACCATGTAATATGCACACATGTTGAGGGTCTTGAGTTCTCTCTCCCTGTCACTCTGTTATCCTCACAAGGTCATAGTCATCACCATCATTAACCCACTGAACTGTTGACCTGACAGAGTACATGCAATTCATTCTGCCCTCTTCAAATTATCTGGCAAATTAGCTCTGCCAAAATCAGAACGAGGCAATTACCTCAATCGTCTGAGAATTCTAATCAGATTCTCATCTCCATGATTAAAACACGGACCTCCACTGTACTCATGTGGGTATATGTTTAGGTTGTTTCCCTTTTTTTTGTCATAATGTTTCTATGCATCATGTCAGGGTAATACGTTTTGTATTGGCATCGCTGGGTCTACTTAAAATAAGTACATTTTCCAGTATCTCAGAGCATGTAACTTATCGCCATTTTGTATATCAATGAAAACTAGACTAAAACAATGAATTATTAGACCATTTTCAAAACATTATAATGGGGAACCTATTTTCAAGAGAAAAAAACATCACATAAGGAATGTAAAATCTGATGGGGTTACCCAATACAATCCTTGATCATATTCTTCTTTCTTCTCACAAATCTTATTCAGCCTTCTGCATTTCTGGTGGCTTTGCCACCGTGCCCTTTATTCATTCTTGCAGGCCACCTTTTCTCTCCCTTTCAGTGTCTCATTTTTTTCTCCTCATATTTTCTTTTTCTCCCTTTTATTTCCAACAAACTTTTTAAGTGTAAGAAGAATCATGTCGTTAGTTTATGCAGTCTATCCTCTCCTTTCCCTCCAGCACTCTTTTATTTTCTCCTTTTCATTCATTAATGACCTGCTTCGAGTCTCTTTAACCCAACTAACTCCAGAATGCTGATCTATATTCAAGAGACAGGTTAATTGAAGGATGGTGCCCTCTATTAAGCACCACTTGAATGTGATTGGCCTTGAGAGGCAGTGTGTGGACTATTGCAATCACAGAGAAAAAAGAATGTGAACGAGAAATTGAGAAACTATTGACAAAAAGTGTCAAAAAATCAGAAAAGGTTTTGAAATTAGAGCTATATACAGCGATTAAGTTGTGTGTAGGTCTTATTTGGGTTAATCTGTTTACATGCAGCTTCAAAACCAAGCTTTCCTCCTGTATTGTGCACTGCATAGACTCTGTAGATACAACACAACGCAAGGCCATCCTGTTTGTCAAAGTAATACTTTAAATTACACTTCAACATATACAATACAGATGGCAAAAAGTAAAAGTTCTAAGATGCTATAATACAATAACAACATCTACATGGCAAAAACATTAAAACAATTATATATGATTTATAATATAGAAATAATATAAAAATAGATTAAAAACAAGAAGGGCAATAAAAGGATGTAAAATACCGGTATGTTTTTTTTACAATACATTATATTTGAAGAACCTGGCTACTACTTTAGAGTCATCTCAAAAACACCTCCATAAAGTAAGTCTTCAGGCCTCACAGCCACAAACACAATCACAATAAATAACCGCCCATTCAATTCTAATTTAACTGTTGCCCACACATTTGGCAGCAGTTCATACAACATGCATGTCATTGGCCCAAAAAGTCCTTGACTGTAGGCAATGTGTTATATGTAATTGCCCTCCAGGACGTCACACATATCATGTCTGATCTGATGCCTCTTTCTTTAGCTTTTTCAGCTATGATTTGTCACTGTCGTTCAAAACATCTCAGCAAATCCCTGTTGCAATAATAAAACCATTTCTTATCTGGCACTGCTATGTTTAAAGCTTGGTTAGGTTCAAGCACAAAAATGACTTGATAAAGTGAACAATTCTGACTTAGGGGACACTTTACACTTTACAAAGGAGGCAATTGTGTTAATGGTTTGAAGAAATCTGTTTTGAGTTTCTGCAGGAATCAAGAAGCAAATAGTGATCTCCTTTTTCAAAGTCTTGACCCATCCATCCCCCGATCTTCTCCCTTCACATACTTTGCTCTCTACTCAAAGAACATTACCCTACCTCCACTTTTACTTCCAACGGACAAGAGTCATGCCTCGTACAGCCACTAGAAGGCTTTATTGGTTGAACATAAACATATGTTGTTGTAATTTCTTATGTTGTCGTGTTTCTTGGCCGACAGTATCCATTGGACTGTTGGAGGAAGCCCACACATATACGAGGACAGGGAATGCTCTTCATAGAAAAGGCGGAACCAGATTATGCAAACCTAGGACTTTCCTGCTTTGAGTTAAAAACTAAGCAGAAATTATTAATGATAGAACACTACACTACATCCAACTACATTAAATGTTCTAAAAAAGTGCTACACTGTACAATATGTAAGGAAATGGAGGAGTGCCCTTTCATGAGCATATATATGGACCCAATGAGACTCATCTTTGAGTCATTGTGGCCCTAATATCATACAAAATTGCCCTCTTTGTCCCCCACATGCCTGTAGTTGGTCAAAGTGTCTCGTTGGTCAGCCTTTGGTAACCCTAACTGTTAACATAACCGAAGTAGAAGAGCTCCTTTCTCATTTCTGTTCTTGGTCCACGTCACTAGAGGCCAGTGATACCGGGCGCTGTCTAATGACCACCGAACAGTTCTTCCAACGAAAAAACACCAGTGGAAGAGCAGAGAGTCCCTCACTTCCTACTTCCAGGTCAACACCATCAAATGAGGTCTAGAGAGAAAGCCAAAAGTGCAAACCTGACATTATTGGGGGGTATTTTATATGTCCTGAGCAGACTTTGCAGTGAGTCTGGGGAAGTCTGAGAGGCAAAGCTCAGCTCTGGCTAAATTTGAGCAAATTTAAACCAAAAGAAAATATCTTGCAAACACAAAAAAATAACTATTGTTGATCTGCTGTAGGCATAAGCTACTACAGTGGAGCTCAAAGCCATACAATGTTACCTTTTGGTCATAAATATACCATTTTGCGTGATTTGCTTAGAGTATACTGCCACTGTCAGTTTGTCCCCCAATACTTTGACAGATGTTTGACTAGTCTGAACTTATTCTGACACTGCAATGCCTCATGGGTTGCTTTGCAATTAGAGCTGAAACAATTATAATGTTAATTGATTAGTCTATAGATAGAACATTAATCAGCAACTATTTTAATAATCCAATAATTGTAGTTGTTGTGTCAAGCAAAAATTACGTATTTGATTTAATTATTTGCTTGTTCCATCTTGAGGATTTGGAACTTTTGTCATTTCTACAACTGAATGTATTTTGGTTTTGGAGAAATATTTAAGTATTTAATTAAAAAGAATATTTGGCAGATTAATTGATAATGAAAATAATTTATATTTGATCTTAACCCTTATTTTACCAATGGATGGGTCTCACTGTTTTACATGAGGAAAAATTTCAAAATGCCCACATTTAGTAAATTCTCTGAATTACTTTGGTGAACAAAACCAGGGACAGGTTTACACCATGTTCCACACTTTATGAGATTCTGTAGAGTTGTGTCGTTTGTGAACAATTTAAAAATATATATATATTTTGGGTGAACGAATTGAACTGAATTAAAGATATGTTCATTTCTCAGTTCACTTGAACCCTCAGTCAGATGCAGGGACTCACTAAGTGAGTGATTCAAATCATTCGTTTGAAAACGGTATCTTTATTCAACTAAATTCTCAGCTCACTGGTTTATCCTTCACGAACGACCATTCTCAGTTCATTAGTTAGCGAGATGAACTGAACGTTCAGCACTGTTTTAGTTCAGTGAGTAGGACTACAGTCGGAGCTCCGGTCAACCACTGCAAGGAAACGTTGCATGTTCAGTTATTTGCGAAAATATACACGCGGTACATAATAGGGTAGGACTTCAGCTTTCAGTTTGCAAGTTTGCAAGTTTGCACTACTATCTTTATCCAACTACATTCTAGGTTCTCAGTTTGTTAGTCAGCAATCTGAACTGAACGTTCTGCCGTGTTCAGTGAGTGAGACTTTGTGCAGTTGGTACTCCGGTCAAGCACTGTATGATTTGTTGAACAAATCTTTTGAACAAATGCTATAAATGAACATATTCTAGTGATTCAGTACACTGAAAATAACTGCTTTGCCCATCACTAAGGCACTGGGCTTTACTCAGCCAAATCACACTCACAGTATAACTCACTAAATGTTTTTCTTGGAACAGGGCCCTGGATTATTCTAACTGTTATTATGTTGACATGACTATATAGGTTATAGTAATAACCGGGTTGAGAATATCATTCTCTGTAAGCACAGGCACAATTAGTGACGAATGACTTTTAGTGTTTCTGTTACTTAGAGATAAAAAATATTAATAGGAAAGTATCATAAACATGTAAAAAGGCTGTTTGCAAGGTTTCAGTGAAGTGAACAGTGGAAAACAAGAATATGTTAAGTAGCAGAAGCGTTTTTTATTTGCTTTGCATTTTAAAAAAAATATTTAGAACCTTTATTTTACCAGGATATGTCTCATTTCAAAATTTCAAACTCTTGACACTGCCAGCATTTGTTTTTGTAAACTTGATGTTGCCATTGCATTGAGTGGCCTCTGCTCTGGTTTAGTATTTGATATGCTAAAGGTGTTATTTGAATCCAAGTGAAAACAAACCATTAACACTTAAATAATGCAATCTCAATCTTAATGGTATATACAGTGCACATTCATGAAAACAGATTAATTGCATGTGTTATATGTTATATTTTATACAGTAGTGCTCTTATGAGTACAATATGCCACTTGACATGACTTGCTTATACTATAGTTGTATAACAACTGTGTTTATTTAATCTGCTTGCTCTTTTGTCTTTTCTTTTTTCTTTAAATTACTGTAAATATCCACAATTAGAAAATTACATAATTACAAAATTAAAATTCCCACATTTTTGTAATGTTGAATTTAGACAGCAAAATCCCTGTTTGATGGATAGTTTGATTGATCATTTCTATTTGTGGTCTCTTCCTCAACTTATCTTCATATGAAAGGTAAACACAGACCAAAGAGAAGAGAGTGACTCCTAAAATTGTGCTGTTTAACAACAAACAGCATGCAACAGTGGAGATGACAGCTTCCCACTCCTGTCTCCCCTTCAGCCATAAGTTAACAAAGAGTGAAGACTGTATAAAACTGGAAGGCTGTCAGAGCACTCCCATACCAAATCTCAGCCCTCATGTCTCCTTTGCGTTCCAAGGACTGAATTACTGCACTGCTCATGCTTGCTAAATCCTGCTTGTAGTGATGAGAATATTGAAATCAGTGAAAAACTACACATTATTTATATAGTATATTTCCCAATATTCCTTTAACAGTGATTTTTCCAATGATATTGTAATATATGTTATAACCTCTTTAAAAATATAGAGCTCTGCTGTTTTTTGTTTTACATGCAGCCCTGACACATCCAGCATGCAGTCCAATGATCTTGCACATACAGTGGGCATGAACAATAAGCATGGTTCCCAAACATGACAGTCCACGTCTAAACTAGCAGTCACCTTACTGTAAATGTTTAACTGAACAGCACACGAATCACTCAACTGAGAGCAAATGTTTATTTTGTTACTGAGAAATTATATAAATGTCCAGCTCAGTTGATCATTTTTCAGAATGGAGTGATATATTTAGAGACAGCGAATATTCTCTTGGCATGTTGATGTTGAGATTTAGAGATATAATAGTAGGCCCGAATATAAAAGAGAGAAAGAAAATAACATTGTCAACACGCTAATATAATGGTAACTAATTCTGTTACAGCTAAACTCTTTGGGAAGAAAAGTGTGCAAGGGTGAGAATAAATAATGCAACAAGAAATTTTTCAAATGAAGATTTTGTGAAGTTTATTTGATTTTTTTTTGTATAAAAAAGAATCAGCATCCTCAGTTTGTCAAGAATGAGTGCTAGTCAAGTACAAAGAAGGAATGAAATGTCATTGCAAGACTCATATCCAGGTGGCAATATGTTCTGTAAGCCCCACATCAAGGTTTATTGTGTTAGAATTGCTGAATAGTTTGTAACCTTGGTGATTAAAAATACATTCAATTGTATAGCCTATTCTGTCTGTCTATACATATGTCTATCTTATCAATTTTACGTTTCACAGTAAGTCTTTAAGGAAGATTTAATTTCATGATTCACATAAAGCGATAACCCTATGTCACACTCATAGACTGTATATAGATGGTAGGGGAGAGTGGGGTAAGATGATTCAATTTTTACTTAAGTTGCCCTCAAGGCAAGGGAACATGAGATTGAATTCAATGAAAAACGTCTACCTATATTTCAGGGTGTCTATAATCAGATTCAATTATAAGAATGCATCTTTGACAAAGGGCCCGGAAAATATGACCATGAGGTTATATATTTTGTTATATACTGTATATACTGTATATATAAATATATATATAACATAGTATAGTATAAACACAAAATTTGAAAATCTATGCTTTAAGTCACAGATGCATAGTTAGCCTACGTATTAACGTCTTAGCAAACAGTGCGCATATTTATCGTTTAGACATTGGCAAAAGCCCACAGGGACTGTAACTTATGTGAAATGCTATTGACAACGCTGTGCAAGATTATTTTCTTGAATATGGCTGTTGAGAAAGAAAAATAATTTTATATTTGTTACACAATGTTTATTTCTTTCAGTGAGTCGGGCCTTGTAGAGGTCATGGCCACCTGAGATGCCTCCACCTTGCCTGATACACATAACAAATGAAAGAAACACACCTGTGGTGGTATGATGAAGGAGAATCTGCACCAGCTTCACCTGTAGCACTTTGAGTCCATAATTAGCATAGCTGTTACCACTTGCACAGGCCCACTCTGTCATTGTATTTGACTAAATGTGTTTACTTTTACATATTATAGGCTTAAATATTGTCCACCTTTTGAGAAAACATTCTTTGAGAGTTCATCTAAAATAACATCTGTTTCACATATCAATACATTTATGTTGAATTGTTAGGGTATATCGATATCCTATCGACAAATACTTTCTCAGTGAATGTTCTGCATTGGTCTTAAAGAAATATCCAAACAAAACCATTACATAACATCAGCTTTTCATGTTCCTCTTCTTTCGCTGTTCTTCTTTGCCCTCGAAGAAGCAGAAAATGATAGGCACAGCAGTGTCCTTCAGGCATGTCATTCTCTAACAAACATGACAAAAAACATAAAAAATATGCAGAGCAAGTGGCTGCTTTTCAAAAAAGAGGTTTGTGTGTTTAAGTTTGTATGTGAATTTGGTTTTAAATTGAATCAGAGTATAAAAGTACAGTACTCTACGTTCATCTACATTAAAATATCTGTTACTATTAAAATAATATTCAACTGTTCTCAAAGCTTACTGCCACTGTAAAAGGTGTGGCTGTGGCTCAGGAGGCAGAGTGGTGTTTAGATCCCGGCCCCTGCACTCAACATGTTGAAGTGTCCCTGCTCAAGATACTGAACCCCAAAATATTCCCATGGCCAACGCTGTATGTGTGTGTGAGTGAAAGTTTATCACTGATCTCTGACTATCTCTGATGAGCATGTTGCACCTTGTATGGTAGCCTCTGACACTGTATGAATGTGTGTGAATGCTGACATGTGTTTTAAAGCAATGAGTGAGTGATCTTTGCAATCACTCACTGTCAAGTCAAGCTGGAGCTGTCCAGATAGTAATGGGACAAACCGGATGTTTCCCATTTAAAAGAGCGCCGCTTGGCGTTAATGGGAGCGCAGAGAGGATGTGTTCGTAACTACGTCGAAATCCGGAGCAAGATTGTGCAGGGCCCAAATATCTATCGAGACCAAAGAGGCAGCCGGTAAGACGCTGAACTTTTTAGCTAGAGAGACTGTTACCTGCTGGAGATCGCTGCCGCTACTCGTGTGATTGACGCTGGATTTATGTCATGATCGGTAGCGCGCTTGTATGTGTGTGGCTCGGTGAGCTGATTGTGTACATGTTTGCAGAACGGCTTGTTTAATTTCTTATATCGTTTGTGATTTATAAACTGACTGCATAATTCTATTTAATTAAAAATGAGTAGTACTTAAAGTTAAAATGCCGTTAGAAGTACATATTTACTCGGTAAAATGAAATGCATTTCCTGTTAAAATGATGACAGCAGCTGTGCATGTGTTATGGTCATTTAGTGGGAGTGAATTTGTAAATTAATTTAAGGTTGAAATAGAAATGGTTGGAAATTACAAATGTGTGTATCTTGCTATTTACATTTATTTGAGTTGCCTTGTAATATGTATTAATTCTCTTTTCTGTTTGTTTTCTATTCAAAAGGTTTTTCACCTCTAAATACCTAACCTAAATACCTTGTCTGACTTTTGCTGAAATTGCAAAAAATGAAAGGAGGAAAAAAGGAAAAGAGCAGTTTGGTCTTTTGGAGTGAAATCCAGTTAAAAAACTTTGGGTAGATGTTTCCATCCCTTTCAAGTAGAGAAGCTGCACATTTAGGAAATAACTTGACACTCACTCTTTGCGATCACTCACTCAATTATCTTAGACAACACAGACCATCAGTTTGATATAAAGTGCAATTTCAAATTGGGCATAGCATCTTTCATTGCACAATAAACAATATCTTGTGGCGGCTTAAAAGTTGTGTCATTTGACGCCATCTGATAAGCCTCCGTTATCCCCTGTCCTCTACCACCTGCAGTCCATTGTAATCCATTCCGTGATGGAGTTGTTAATGGGTCTCAGGTAGACCGACTCATTCTGTGTCTGAACGCCTGATCGAGAGTGTATGACAAGACGGGTCGCTCACTTAAGCATCAGTGGTGGTGCTAGCTAGCTCCGAGCTGCTAAGTGGTTTGCGTTGAGGTGATATTTCGGGCTTGAAGTTCTCCAATGGTAAGAACATTATTTTCTGCAGGAATCGCACAGAACGGAGCATCAACAGTTGCATCCGGGAGTTTATTAATGTAAACTCTCCATTCACTGGGCCAAGTAATGTTTTCTCATCCGTTTCCATCACGTTGACGAGGCTGCTGCGGCCGCGCGGTGTCGGTGACGTAAAGAGTCAAGGGGCATCTAAGAGCGTGATTAATCTGCGTTAATTTTTTTGTTGCTTTATTTTTTCTGTGATTAGTTAATCGAAATGAACACGCTAATTCAACAGCCCTAATTATAATCATATTTTATTTAATTAAAAAAATATCACAGACTTTATATTTTATCTGTTGGATTGTCTATCCCTGTGTAGTTAAGGGGCTTTTTCTGTAACTGTTACTTACTTATTTTTCATGTGACAGTCAAAAGCAGTTTTGTCTGAGGTTCGTGCGACGGGGGTGTGGGGGTGGTGCTGGTGCGTAGTTCGCTCCTCTCCTTTCCTCCGCTCTGACTGTAGGTGTTTGCGGGAGCGAAACAGAGCAGATGAGGGAATGTGAACGAGCAAGGCAAGACTTGAATTTCAGGGGGCGAGGGGTTCCGTTCCAAAGCTAATTCATTAGCTAGGTAAATATACCGATACCTGCTCTTTAGTACTAACAGTATAAATAAAATTACACTAGAATTTCACTTACCAAAAAAATTGGAGCACAGTTCTTGGACAGTCTGTTTCAACCACACAGCAAGCCACAAGATTAATCCAATATTTGCATTAAAAACTTCTTTAAACGGCACCAACCCCAGGTTATAAAAAAATTCACCCCCCTTAAAGTTGTCATGAAGGGGAATAAAAGCCATGGAGATCAGACCTGTTTTTTTGTACCAGGCTGTAAACATGTTTATTTCTGCTATAAAGCATTTTTACATGAGGGTCTATGGAAATTGCTCCCTTTTGGAGCCAGCCTCAATTGGCCATTCAAGGTTTTTGGCACTTCCGCATAAGCTTTACTGCTCTGCCCCAGAGTTTACTGTCTGGTCGCACTACATATAAGATTGAATTTTTTTTTATATCTCGTAGAAGCAGAGAAACAAGAATGGGAGAATGTGTCCCATGCTCAGTGATGGCCCTTTCCGTTCACCTTTTCTGTATTCACACACTTCTTCACTTTCTTCACTTCTTAAAAAGCATTTTTGCTTCTCACAGCAGTGTAATGTCCAGCAGGGGCCAGGTGGAAACCTAGGACTCCTTGCTCCTCAAGCAACAACACTAAAACACTGCCAACAGGGATATCGCTGATTCTTTTCCAAATAGTATAACAACCCCAGGGCCACCGAGTGACCCAACACCCAAAAGGACATCCAACAAATAAGATACCCGTGTTGGCACAGGAGAAACATCTTCACTTGAGGTTCATGAAGTCTTGGGATTGCCCCATTGGTACTAAAGGTTGTAATGTGTTTTATTTTCAACACAAAACATAACCACGTGAAAACATCCCCAAGGACAATGCTGCTGATGAGAGAAGCTGACTGGACTGACTTGGCTGTCTTCATGCTTTCCTCTTTCAAGATATAATCTGAGTCCAGATGTTGCCTTTCCCAGGATGCAGAAAAGCTTGAGTTTTCTGGATCACCAAGTGAATTATTTCCCTAGGGACAAGTACAAAGCTTTAACATAAAGCAACTCCTATATATTGCCTTTTACCAGTGGCACTCAGCATGTAGCAGGTATTTTCCCCTCGTAGTGACACTTTGAATATAACGGTAGTGGCAGTCTGACCTTTTGTGGCCCCTTCACAGTGAGAATGACCAGTCGGAACAGGACTGTAAATGTCACTCCTGTCAGTCCTGGGCCATTCAGGATGGCTTGTACACTGATTTAAACGTACAGAAGGGAGACATACAGTATCTGAAACAGCAAAAACAGCTATCTGTACTCAATGGTATGTCCATACAATTGTTTGTTTGCAGTTGTAACAGGACTACTCATTAAAATTCAACACCTAAAGCTGATAAAGATAACAGTAACACTGAAATGCCTGAAAAAAAGTATTCCAGGCTGTGCCTTTTTATCCGAATCAAAGGATATTTAAAACTGTGACTTTCAACTCAAGTACAGACAACCCATTCAATACTAAAGCAAAAAGATAGCATGGTTTCTATGACCAAAGGGTTTTAGTGTTACAGCATTGCAAGTCTTGAATGTGTTTCCATACTCGGTCAGATAAAATTAGGGTTTATGTTCAATGGAAGGTGGCTTAGTTCAAGAGAAGTAAAAGGCCTTTTGGTGTCTGAGAAAGGTATATGTGGGAGTGTTTTCCCCCTCAGGTAGCTTCAACTTTCCTGGCACAGGAAGTAAAGAAAAAATACCTTTTTGTTGAGTCGTTGATTTAATCTTTAAAAGTGCCGATAGTAACATAACACACACGTTAGGCAAAAGATATTCCCATGTGGAGTATCTTGTAGAGTTGGTTGCCATGGGCCAGTTTCCTGAAACTTCATCGATATACAGGATATCATCGCTGCAGAGCTAACAGGAATCAAGTACAGGTTGGTACAACAGGTTCAATGGCTCCCCTACACACATACGACCTCTGAGTGTTTGACTGCAAGGAAAGTCAATGTGAGGCTCCACCATTCTCTTCAACCGTACGTCTGCATGACTAATGAAGTAAGCCAAGAAGGCTGGGGCACGACTCTCGGAGAAAGATTTAGAAAGAAGACAAAAAGCCTCTTCTGAGGGAGAAATCTTACTCTTGTTCAATCTGCCCACATTACCTTGCACTGTTATCTGATACAAAGAGACACACAATGTGGTCAGTGTTGATGTGGTAGCATAGAGAAAAAGAGAGAAAGGACAGCAGCCTGTAAGAGGGGGTGGGTAAGGGGGTTCTGATTGAGCCACTGAAGTGATTGTCTCCCAAACAATCCTGATTAAAAACTGATTAATCAAGTACCATCATCAACCAGGCTTAGAGGGCATCCATATTAAATTCAATGTTAATGAAAAGATCAGGACATGGTCGCAAGTGTTTCTTAGCCAATAGCAAGAGAACCAAGTACATAGTTTGTCAGTGTGCATTGGTGTTTTAGGGGCCCTATCGTAACAATTATGTTCTTGTCAAAGCTTGGTTGCTTAACAATACATGTACTGTATACCAAGTCACACATCATTTCAATCCACATTGTGTTCTATTAAGGGAGGTAGTCAAGAGTCCCCCCCTAATGGATTTTTTTTAGCATTTAGATTATAATATAGCATTTTTTATGAGAAAGACATTTTAGTTTTCAAAATAATTACAATTACAATTAAATGCATTTTAATTCCAACAATATGGATCCTTCAGGACTCAAACACCTAACTTGGAATCCTTTCCCTGTCTTCAAGCAAAATCCACCTTCTTTCATTCTAAAGAACTTTAGATGGCAATAGAAAAAAATCCTGGTCTGGGGCACTGCTTTGAAAAGTTGAATAGAGAAACTCACAAGAAGTCAAACATATCTCACATTCCTATATCCACTCTGTCAGAGCAGTATTCATACAGGAGAAGGGACCATAGAGGTCGGTATTTAAGCAGCGCAGGCATGCTGTGTCTTGTACACAGACCTTTTGAGGAACCTTAGGAGCATAGTTTTCGTTTGTGTGTGTGTGTGTGTGTGTGTGTGTGTGTGTGTGTGTGTGTGTGTGTGTTCAAAAGGTTACTCTCTTAATGAAGTCCATATCAGACTTACGGCTATGTGATTAAATGTTTAAGGTTTATTACAACAATCTGATAGCTATGTGTATGAATCAATCTCCAATCAAAACGCTGAGGTTTAATGTTGGAGATTAATCTTATTGACATTCAGCGATGCTTATTATGGCAACCCTTACTTGTCTCTTGTGGCTCTTGTTTTGCTCAGAAATAAATAAAACGTAATCTTTGTGGATTCATTTTCTTTCCTCTCTACTATATACTCTTGTTTTTTTTACTAATATGTCACATTGCATCTGCATATAAAATAAGTCAATTAGCCAGTATGCTATCTACAGCATGGTTCCACAAGTCATAAAAGCACCTGTGGCTCTCATTAAATAATTTTCCCTGATGAAATTTTAGTTGAACTCTTTTGTGTCTAAACAAGCTTTAGTGGTTTTAAATTGGTCTTTGGATAACACAATCACACTTAATCCTCTGCTAAGAGGTCACCTCCATCCCATGATAGAAATGTATTTTCAAAGTGGGTCGATTTCTCTTTTTAATTTCACAGTCATGTTCTGACCTCTTTCCCAAAGCCTGAACAACGAGCATCCAAACACACAGAAACACAGAAACATGTAAAACATCCATTAACTCCACTATTATGCTTATTTGTACAGCGCACGTGTGGGCTCTTTTTCCCAATCCTCATAAGCACAGACTCGGAGATCTTGAAGACAAAGTGCTCCGCTTCCTTTTCTGCTCTCATGTGGCACAAATCAAATGGCCAACAGAAGTGGTAGTCTGCGCCCAAACTCAATATTTATCTCATAAATCTTTTGGTCTCTTAATAGAGACAAAGCGCACGTGAGCATCTGGGTCGCATTTCCATTGAAGGGGTAGTACATTTGTTTTCTTTTGCACCACAACTGCACTCCAAATTGGGCGATCAATTTGACGTTTAAGCAAATTATCTTTTTCTTTTTTTGACTGTGGCACAGTCAATTGAAATTGTTCTGCAGTTTTGACATATAGTGTGAATTACAGACTTGGGATAAGAGATAGTTTTGCAGTACATGAAGCAGTGGGAGTTTCCATCCTCTGCTAAGTGGAGCCGTTTCCTCCTCTGTGCTGGTTTGACTGCAGAGTGTAGGCGGACTGTTGTTCTTGTTCAAGAGCAGAAACCATTGTGTTGTTTGGTAAGATACTCCCTCAAATCCCACACAAATATATGAGTAGCCTTGCCTTAGTCTTTTACTAATGTGTCAAATATTGCCAGAAAATGGATAGATCGGACATACTTCCGTGCATTGATGCATCCCACTTTCTTTCCACCAACCACTGTTGTCATTCAGATTCTCCTGCATTCCACACCATCTTTGTTTTGCAGCCACTGCAAATCAAAGCGACCTGTCCTATAATTCAATGCAGCTGACAGAGAGGGTTGTGTGTGATTTATTTCTGGTGATTAGCAAAGAAAAGGAAAAGGTGTATTTTTGTGAGAAGAAGAAGATGATGCCTTTTGAATGTGACATTCCAAGTCTGGTTCACTGGTTTCACTGACGCCACATAATGGGTCTCATCTAACCTTTTATTTTTACTGTATCGTCATGGCGACTGCTGAGGTAAGCAGTTGATCTCATTAAAACAGGAGGGTAGGCTGACAACAGTTGTCCTTGAGAAAGAGAAACAGCAGCCTTGGAATGTGAGCGCATGTCTCATGACAAAAGAAAGGCTTTTTGGCAATTTCCGCTTTTATTCAACAAACTATTTTGTATCCAGCCTCATTAGCATGATAATAAGATTCAGGAGGACACTGTACAATGTGGCAGACCTTGATACCCTGCAAGATTGGCCTGTTGTCCAGATTTAATTTTCTAAAGTCCTGAAAGTCTTTGCATGCAGTGTGGTGATGCTTTAAATTGTTGTAAGAAAAATGCTCGATATTCAACACACTGTCAAAAGAAACTCATTAGTTATGTTTTCATCCAAACGTTGGGCATGTTTTAAGATTATTTTTTTGCAATTTCCTTTAATAAATGATTTACAAGTACATGCTTCTTTTAAATAATGTATAATGCAATGTATACATATATACACAGACCATGACATGACAATATACAGGATATGACAATATGACCAAATATTTGTCAGAAACTGGAAACAGCTAGTTGGACACATAACCAACCATAAAACAATGAATCATTATTTGTTTTGTAATCCTTATTCATGTTGCACGTTGTTTTCTGTATGGATGCAACTCGTGGTCAAAAAAAGTCATAAAAGAAGATGCATGGGTTATATAGAATATGTTTTAGCCGCAATTTATCCAAATTGATTAAAAAAAAAACATTTCCCATAAAGGCAGAGAGATACTGCGCTCATCACAATAATGGCTTCACAGTAAAACAGATTCCTGTCCTGATCTGTGTGTGTGTGTGTGTGTGTGTGTGTGTGTGTGTGTGTGTGTGTGTGTGTGTGTGTGTGTGTGTGTGGTAACAACTGAGAATGTTGTAGCTGGTGTTTACTCTCGGGCTACTGGCATTCCCACCTGAGCTTTAACTGCTGTGGCGGAGTTTTATCAAAGATGGCCGTCATGGTCAGGGTCAGCTCCCCACGGGAAAGCGAGCAGGGTAATCCTGTTAGAGGTGTTATTATCACCTCTGACAGCTACACACATACTGTGACCATCTCAACTGCAACCATGTCAGTTGAGCCACCGAGTCCTGCATTTAGCTAAGGTGTTTTTTTTTCTCTTTTTGGAATCAAGCCGTGCGTTGCACACACCATCTTCTGACATTTGAAAATACCAAATGTCACAAGAAGATAGTAACCATATGTTCACTGCTCCATATTTGTATTTAATAAATATGTCTGGACCAAGCTTTCATTGTGACTCTTGGTAAAAGTCAGAATACATTTAGTTTATATCTCAGACACTAAATTCAATAAAAGTGTGTCTGGCAGAATTGGTTGGATTTGCTTTAATAATAAGTACAGGAGAAAGATTTCAGCACATATGCCAAAACTTCAACTGCTGTGTTTTTCATCCAACAATCTGAATAGTAATTATGTTCATAGTTCACTGAGATGGATGGATGCAAGGATCAGCTTTACATAAGAGATTGTTATATAACTACGTAACGCTTCAGATACCTTCTAGAAATAACAGCTTGCCGGTTATCAGAGCTTAAAGCTACCTTGACAATATCAGCCTTCTGGGACTTTGACACGGCCTACCATTTAATGTTGAGTGACACATAAGAAGAAAACAAGAATTCATCATTTTAAAAGTGCTCTCATGAGCTGTGCAATAAGAACTAAATACACTTTACTGTCTCCGAGTTTTCAAAGTGAGTAAACTGTAAAAAGTATTTAATATTAAGAAGTATTGTGCACAGTTAAAATGTAGATTTATATCTTATACTGTGGCTATGAATGGTTTGTGTCATTAACTAATCCAGCTAACAATTAAACCACCATGCTCAGTCAGTGTGCAAGATATATTGAACTACAGTACTGGTTATGATAACAATACTGAAGATAACAATATAATGTTTTTTTTTGTTTAATGGTTTGCATTTGTCCCACACAGTTCAACAAAAGAAGAAGAGAACATTTGTCTGTCTGGTTTCTGTCTTTGGATGAGTTATGTTAATGTTTCATAAATGAATAGTCTGTACACCACTGCAGCAATAACAGATACAGGCATTCTTAAAATGACTGGCTACTGTTTTTAAATGCCATAAATATTACACATATATACACTGGAATGCAGCTTTGTGAATTGTGATTACCCATTAGTGCTTCATTAAACATAAAGTATAATTGTGTTAAGGATGGGTGATGTAAATGTCTCTTCAAGACAAGTTCACTGAGTGGTAAGTTAATTTCACAGGGAGGCTTCCACCTCATTCTCTCAGGGAAACTACATAATTCAATCAGGAGCAAGACTTTAAGAGGCAAGGACAAGGTTTTAAAAACAGAGCCTATACTAGCATTTTAGTGTGGAAGGAGCTTTCTATTTCCCATGAGAGATCTATAAAAAATGTTTTAAAAAGTAGCTGCAGAGCAGAGCCACAGGCTCATTGGCTCGTTCTCTGGGTTAACAGCTAATAAAATACACACATGTAGACCGAGCGCCTGATACACCAAACTGTACAGCATGCTGCTGTGACTCATGAAGACTGACATCTACATCTACCAGGCAGGAACCACTGGTTTGATTTGTAAATATATCTGTGTGGGTTTGATAGATACACTCTCTGCACATGTGTGCTTCAGTGTGCGTGTGTGTGTGTGTGTCCGTGTTGCTGGAAATGTATTTGCTACTTCCCGTGAATGCACAGGTGTATCAAATAGATCAGAACAGTTGTGTATACAGTCATTTTACATCTCTATCTGATGTTTTAACAAGTTGAGTTGTTATTCTGAATGCAGTGTGAGCGCTCGCTTTCTCAGATTGGGATAACAGATTGCCTTGGGTGTTTGCACTCAAATGTTGCTATTAGATCCACATTGATAAAACTTATCGTCCTCTCCTCTCTGATAGGCTAAGGCATATTGAAAGTCATCGTAATATAACCGACAAAGATACTGTGACACTATGAGGTAATTTAAATATGAACACACTAAACAGATTATCATACGGATCATGTTCATTTGTAGCTTAGCAACCACAGTGTTTGTATACTTTTCACTAAATGACACTGTCCAATAATGGAAATAATTGGACTTTAATTAAACTACATTAAAAAATAAAGTTTAATTAGACATTTTAATTATTTCTGAAGGTTGACATAACTGAAAGTGTATTAACCAACTGTATTTGTTGTGTTGTATTGTACCAATAATATATTATTTTGACTTACTATTTATTTTTTCTTAATTCATGAATGCAGTGCATTGTTTTGCAATGTGCATGCTTCACAGTCCAACATAAAACAGTATTAAAGTAAACAAATGACTTTGTGGCAAGTTGAAACACCCATACATTTTCCTCAGGAACTGGAAAACTGAAATGGAGCTAAAAGATGTCAGATTTATATCAGTTGGCCAGAAAGACAAGTCTAATTAGGATATTCATGTTGCTCTGTATCTGTTTGATATGTGAGTGCATGAGTAAAACCAAAGCAATGTTTTTATGCTGCTTTATTTGTGCAACTCTAATAAATCTGATTATTCCACAATAGCAGCCAATGCACCAACCATAAAAACATAAAGATGAAGCTAGCTCTAGTAAAACTACTGTTAACGGTGTGTGTGTGTGTGTGTGTGTGTGTGTGTGTGTGTGTGTGTGTGTGTGTGTGTGTGTGTGTGTGTGTGTGTGTGTGTGTGTGTGTGTGTGTGTGTGTGTGTGTTTGTGTGTGTGTGTGTGACAACTAAAATACAGACTATAATAAAATGTTTTACCAGAAACTCTCTACCAAAGACTATCAACAACCTTTCCAATAAAGTGCTACTGTATGCCATCTTACTGCCTTACAAATGCTTTTAGCATTAATTATGATCTCATCTTTTGAAGAAAAATTGTTTGTTAACGCTTTAACCGTGAAAACATGACAACTTGCTAAGCTAATAAATACAAAAAAATCTCTTCATGCATGTTCAACTCTTTAAAATACATTAACATTTGCAAATATACATTGCCATATGTAATAATTGTGCAATACACATTGTGAAAAAAACGTCCTATTTCTAATGCTAAGCAAACCAGCATGTTGCTGTCCAACAGGAAACAGGCCAACTGTGTGTCACCTTGTCTGCTTCATGTTCTGCCTCGCTGCACTTCCATGTCCTCAACAGTGTTTCCACCAATGTTGTTACTTCTACTCTACTGACACTGAGCATTTCTTCACACTGAATGCTGCTGATTCAGAGAGTCCTGCCTGTTGGGACACTGAAGAGTCAATGACCTGCAAAATGATCCGGAGGTTGTGTGTGGTACTGATGTTAGACCAACAACAGGTACAAGCAGACACAGTGTTTGTAGAAACTCAATATACTGGCAAATGCCTTCTTTGGCTGAAGTCTGGATCAAAGGAATAAAAAGTCATTGTATAACTCGTATTGATCACCATTTTCCGTGTCAGCATTAACGAAAAGGTTGCAAAAGAACTAAATACCCTTGATCTACACTTTTCTTTCTTTGTGTGTGCCTTATCACAATATAAGCTGTACTTTATCATAATATAGGGGATTTACTTTTTGATTTGATCTTAGTTCAGAGAGCTCCGCACGGGAGATATATTTATATTGTATGTGTTTCATTGTATTACTGTTGCCTTTAACCATTATAGTATCAAGAGTTCTAAATGTCTGGGGATGTAGAGTTGAAATTGCTTTTATAATGTTGTTTTTCCATGCCTTGTTGGATTGTAGAAACTGTTCTTTGCATTGTATTATGCTTTGGAGCTCATAGTTTCCTAACCCTGTAATAAGCTAATTGTTGAAAGTGTTTTGGTAAGGTGAATGCAGCCTCAAGTTTAAAAAACAATGGGCAATGTTGTTACTGAAAACACTCATGCTGATGATAAGTAGGTCAACCCTGCAGTTGAAAAGTAATTTAAATAGCTCTGTTACTTTGTCTGTAGGTTAATCATTTATTAATTGGTGGGTTTCTTCTTGAGTCTATTGAACTCACCCTCCTCTCTGACCTGTTTGTCAGAGTCACATTTATACCTGCCAACCAAAACCAATTACATTTTCTTTCTAAATTGTAATACCTCAAATAAATGATGTTGTAAAAACCAAAACACCAGATAGTGTTTCTTCCATTGTTAATGTAACTGATCGCACTGACATAATTGGAGATAATTGATTTTAGTCTTCATCAAGATAAATTAATGAAATAATTAATGAAGACAAATACAATCACTTAAATGTTATGCAATATTCATTCAACATGGTTATATCAGATTAAGTTATGGTCTGTGTTACTCTGGCCTAATAGCATTTATATTATGTATAATAAAATAGTCAGTTCTTTATTTATTGTATCTTCTGATCCATTCAGAAGTGGTCTTTTTATTTTATTTATTGATTCCATTTACCATTAAAAACATATACGTGAACATCCCTAAATATCATTAAACCATCCCGAGTTAGATATAGCACTAAACTATTTAAAATACTATTTGTAAGTGTACATACACAATATATTTGCAAATTAAATTTGGTCTGTTTTCATTTCCGTAATTCCACCTGACAAGTGGAAGTGAAATAAAAGTGGAAAATTCTGTTTCCAATCTGTGAGGAGAGACAACAATGTTGCTCACTGGGTTTTACAGTGCAGTCTGGGAATCTTCTAGGAAGCTGAACTTCTTTTGAACTGGAACGATTTTGGCACTGGGACACCGTAGAATATGTCTGACTCCTCGAGCAGTTTACCACTGAACAAGTTTGACACACACACACACACACATGACTTATACTGCCCATGACTTCTTGTATTGTGATGGGTGATGAACAGAAGGAAACTACATAAAGTACTGCCTGACAGCTTAAAGAGCCACTGGAAAGTTCAGGTGAGCCTTCTGTCTTTCCAACTTGCAGCATGTGAACAGCCACAGTGGCCAATCTACAAATTGCCTCAACTGTGGACCACACCACCCCCAATCACTACCCTGTCAGACATGTTGGAAATTGTCCAGGGGGTGATAGTGACAGTGCTGCGATGGAAGAGGGGAGTGAAAGAGGGAGGCAGGGAATTACAGGGAAGATTTTACTGATAGAAAAAGAGGGAGTTTGGGGCATGTTGAAAATGGAGAAGATTATCAAGGGGAGGAAGCTGTGTTTGCATGGTAATCCAGTAGAGCTGGTAGAACATGGCTCAGCTAGGAAAATCCTTCTTTAAGAGATTGCTGCTGGCCAGGCAAGCTACCATCAAGGCCTTTAGAGATAGAAAATAAAATGTGTGCAAATGTGCAAGCCTATATTTTATACATACCAAAGTACCCAGTTATTGTGAATGTGTGTGCAAACTTTTTTAGTACTGCATGTGTGTGCTTTCTGTGTGTGTGAGAGAGACAGCATCCAGACAGGAAATTGTTGCTCATATCAGTGGCCGGCCAGTAGCTTTGGTGAAGGCGGAGAGCTGGGTGAGGCATAGAGGCGATGCATGGCTGCCTGGCTGTCCCCTTAGCCCTGCATTTTGGCAGCCCATCAGAGGCGAACAGATAAGGCCTCACACATGCTTCATGTTTGGTAAACTGACAGTGGGCTGTTCGGAGACAGATGCTGTGGCCAGGTGGGAGGAGTGGACATTGCACTTTCCATCTCCTGTCTTTCTCCATTTCCTACAGCAGGATGCTGATTTACACGTGAGTAGCAGCATCTAATTTGTATGAATAATGCATCTCTTCTCTCTTTTCCAAATACTACCCTCTCTATCTCTATCTCTCTAACAAATACTGCACAGAAAAAGAAATCAAGCTCCAACAACAGCAGTGAGGTTAAGTCACACATGTAGCCCAGACGTACAAAATGGATGAGCGCCAGACTATCTGCCATTAAAACTAATGACTTTAATTACTTACCTTCAATGGCGAGAGTGTAGTGCCATCCATTTTGTAACAAATGCCTAAATTAGTGGCAGAAAATAAAAAATGTTCTCAAGCATTGTGTCGCATAAGGAACATTCTGTAATACTATAATTTAGCCTTGGTTTCCCTGAAAAGAATCACAACCTTTTTGATTTCATGCTGTGCTCTCAGGATAATATTCGCATGCCAATTATAAGCTAGATAAAATTTTGCTGTGTTCCATTATTCAAAAAGTCACCCTTCCATCTTTAAATGTCACGCATTACCTTTCAGAAAGTATTCAACTTCCTCCTTGTGATTTTTTCCCCTGGCATTTTGAGGTGTTAGAGCTTGAGGTGAAAATAGAAAATGGATTTTCTTTTTAATAGCACATCTTTAAAGGATTGCCATATCCTGCCAAATTGGATATTTAATTTGCAAATTAAAAATAATAAAAAGATGAAATGTTCTGCGTCAAAACACATTCTTCTCGTCAATGGCACTTTAACCTAAATTACTTGAATGGTGCATCCAGATTCATTTGAACAAGCTTGAGTTACAGCTTGAAACATCTCAACAATTTCCGTCGGGATAAATAAAGTTCTATCAATCTATATGCAGAACTTTTAAATGATGAGCAAGAAGTACCGGCTCGAGCGGTTGTATACTAAGTAAGTAAAACAAGTTATTTATAGGCAAAATATAGTATGCCAAAAGTATCTGAAACACACAATTCTTCCGTACGAAATTCCTTGTAGGTTGTGGACCATGCATTCCAATCAATACAAATGTTTGTGGGTGGGAAACCAGCAGAGGAATATATCATTGTTTCTGCACTCGCAATTGAGATTGTGAAGCCTAGTGAAGCTTCTTGCTGGCAGATGTAATGAAGCAGCTGACAACACCATGTGTATCAAAGGACGCACAGCATGTCTGTTTGCAGCTCTTTTCAAGCCAATATTAGATTGAACAGTGACAATTGGCAGTACATGGAGAATTGGACATTCTGAATAAGGATGAAAAGATGGAAAATAATAAAATAAGTGGAATCATTTGTACATGGTATTAACATAAAGTCAACTCTTTTTTACAAAGTTAGTATTTTTTATGATATTCGATTATCAAAGTATCAAAGGAATATATATTACAGTGTTGAATACCTATATTTAGCAGAGAATATAAAGTTCTCATGCCGTCAAAAATGTACAACTTAGCATATTCTGCGACTGGCAGAAAAGTAACACCTGCCTCTATTGAGAAAAGAAAGATGCAAATTGTTCAGCTTCAATGTTCCATTGAAAAGCAGAAAACTATCTCTGAGCTGACCATTCACAAATTGGTTCCACCTTTAGATGCAGTATGTTTTTCTGCACTCAGTTGTTTCTCAGTATGTTATAACCTTCTGCACAGCTGCATGATCAGAATACACAAAGAGAACACAACTGACCTTTAAGTGTAGTTAAAGAGTGGTCCAGTTTTTTATTGCTCTTTGCTGTTCGTGCTCTGGGAAAGAACCACTTTACATTATTGATGACTATAATTGCTAGCTGTGCTCTTGCCCCTATGGCCAGTGATGAAGCTGAGACGATTTAGCTGTGCAAACAAGCCTATGGTGTTAAAAGAACAAGATTGAAAGCTATTGATGGCCCCTTTGTGTCTGTCAAACACTATAAAAAGACACACTTGGACAATGTTAATCCAACAGTATTATTGTAAGCTATTGTGACTATTTTAATTGCGAATAACCTTCAGTTTCCTGGCTGTAAATAAATAATAATAAATGTTTCTCAGTACAGCAATGAGTTTCCATGCAAAAAATTAGCAATATTGTTTTTTCACATTTTATTGTTGAGTATTGTAACTTTTTGGGTGACTCATGGACTCTGATAAATGCTTACAAACTAGTAGCTGTTATATGAATTATTCATGAACAATGGAGCCATTCAGTTCATTTCAGCTTTGCAAACTCAAAGTGTTTGTATAAGATGTAATCACCTAGATAGATGCTGCTGTATCTCAGTGTAGCAGAGAAAATTAATTAGCCGCATTAGAAATGTCAAGAGCCAAGCTGGATGTAGACTGATGAAAACGTCCTTGACATTATTCTGATCCTAGCATTATTTTCTACAATGTAGCCTCCAACCTTTTTAAATCAGGGGGCTAATTTGGGCCAATGTCAGTTTTACTGCCTTATCATTGTTTGTGGATCAGCCAGCAGTTATTTCTGTCTCTGTGACACTTAATTACTGAGTAATTAGTATTCTGGATTAATTGACCATCTTGTTAACTGTAACCTCTAAATATTATGATAAAGCTGCTGAGCAATTAAAATGAGGTGGGTTAGAGGGCCTGGAGCCACAACAGAGAGGAAGACTGCAGTCTTTTCTCAGTAGAGGGAAAGGATGGTGGATTTATCAGGTCCAAACCTGAACATAAACTATTATCTTGCTACTTTTGCATTGTAAAAAAAGCACAGTTTATTGACGCATAGCGGAAGCTCAGTCTCGAAGACCCTACATTCATTCACAAATCTCTTTCTCGTTCTATCGTCCTCTGCTTGTACTCAATCAGCTAGGGCTTCACTTTCATTTTAACCAATCACATTTTTCCACAACCTTCCTGAGCCAATGATATGGTCGCTGTCAAACTTAAAAAATGTCTGCTTTCTGCCAGTTGTAAGTAAGTATGAATTGAAGCAACCCTCCTCCACGCAATTAAACTCCAGTTCTCATCACATTCACTGCACTATCTAGTGTTCCTTCCACCGGGCTCATCAGAAGTCCCATCCGTTCAGATTCACTTCAGCCAACCCTCTTCACCGCTCTTCACCACCACCACCACCACCACCAGTGTCTAGACTCATCTGCGAGATGTTCTTGTACTTTACAATGGCATCACTACACCTTCATAATGATGCTGTCACCTTGACTATAAAATGTTGTAGTATAATGTTGAGGACTGGTTGGCTACAAGGTCTTAAAGCCCTGTTTCAAACCTTCTACTTGGGTTGAGTGTTTTTACCAAGCGCCAACCTCCAGTGCTAAAAAAGGAAGCCAACGCAACAGTTCCTTGAATGGACACGCAATAGACCCTCATGTTAAACTTTACAGCAATAATGTGTACAGTCTGGTACAAAAAACGGTTTTGGTCTTTATAGCTAATATGCCCATTCATGACAACTGTACATTTTTATACAACTCACCGGTTTGAATTATATTAAGGCTTAAAGTTAACCATAATTAAGGGCATGGCCCTGTTTGAGTGACAGGTGCGTGCCCTCACAGGTCGTTACAGCTGCTCTGCTGCGTCACCTGGGCCTGCCTCAGCTCCACCCACGATACGCCTCTTAGCCCATTTGTGGATAAACCGGGATTTTGGCACTGCCAAGATGGCAATGTCCGGAGCCACCCACATTAAGCTTCTCAGAGGCTCTTCAGAAACCTATGTGTGACGTTACAGAGACTATGTCCATGTTTTGTACACTCTATGGTTTATACTCAAAGTTAGATTTTAGTGTATGCCTATAAAACACAAGGTCAATTTGGATATAAAGAAAATAACTTAAATGATTGTAACATTTGTGTTGAGAATATTAAACTTACTGTTAAAGTTTTAAGTAAGTTTGATATTTATACTATTTATGCCTCCAAACATCAGAAGGATTCTTGATTTTGGCCCCATTCACTGTGACCCAGATCTTAGAAGATACAAGTAGATTTATCTCAGTGTGCAGAAGGGGCAATTTGTATGTTTACTAATTATATTAGATTCAGACAGGGTTTTTCCATTTATTTATTTAATTATTTTAAAGGCCAGCCAGAAATGAATTAATCTAAAACATCCCACTGTGTAATCTTCTTCCGTGCATGCACTGAGTTGAGAACTGACAGGTGATTGCATCACTTGCTTGTCACAGTTTCTCTTCAGCTCTAAATCCAACCAGTCTGATTTGGATAAGAAGAGGCAGTCGGTCAGTAAATCAGGTCAATCGACATAATCCAATATAATCCACTCTAATCTCATGGCAGGAGATTACCTTAGTATTCATTTTAATTGCTATGTTAAAATCTCGATTTGGCTACATATGATTTGTAAAACTAAGATGAAGGGAGTGGGGTGTGTCCTGAAATTGCAGTTTTTTTCAAATTTAGTCATCAACAGTCTACAAACATTTATTTAATGTCTATACATTTTTCCTTTTAAAAAAGTCATACATTAAAATCTAACAATTCAGAACCAAATCGGACATTAATGTGCTTACTTTGTCATGTATAGCTGAATTGTATTGCTTTAAAGGTTGCATTTAAACATGAAATGTAACTAGACACACAGAAGCACAATGCCAAGCAAAACCCACAACTGGTATGCAATTCTATCAAAATTAAACCAAAATAACCATTAATCCCCAAGAGAAAATACCCACTAATCTTACAAAACATATAACTAAACAAAAGGATTCAGACCACAATACACCACTGCAGCCTGTGTACACCACATGCTCCATCAATCCCCATCAGCCACAGAACCAGAGAGCAGAAAGTACAGGAATAATAGAATATGTATCTCTTGTATCAAGTTTGTCAACTATTGTTAATATGAAAATTCAAAAGTGTAAAAACATTAGCTGTAGGCTATTCCAGATCTCTTACTTTTTCTTTTTACTTTTAGATAACAGCCTGATGCGACAGATATATGAGCAAGAAGGTTTAAGGTGCAATGTTGTGACCAGAGAAAAAGAACAGGAGAGGAACAAACATTACCATTCAAATCAATGTTGCAGGATGGTAATAGCGTAGGCAATTTATATGTGTATTGTTGGAGTAGTAACATTATAAAGAATAGAGAGTCCGAGTAAATTAGTCAAATTTAACAACTTAATGCTTCATCCACACCCACTTATCACAGCCTTTGTTCAATGCATTGTCTATAACCAAGCAAGGTGGAATTAGCAAGATAGCTAGCTAACAAGCGGAGAGCTGGCTAGTCAGCTACCCTGCTAATTCCGCCATGCTTTAATTCTACACTGGTTGCAGAAAATAAGCCGAACAGCGGGCTTGTGGCCAGCTGGGTCTAATAGTCCCTCCTCCTCACTCCCCGCATTGTTTTCTGTCTTAACACTAAAACAAAATAATGTATTTGCAAGGTTCTAGTTTGCAGAGATTATTAATAAATCTGTAAATGGCTTACAAAACTAGTAAATAATACAACACACCTAAGTATGACGTGGGTATGGTCTGCCCTGAGTGGGTCATCAGTGCAACTAGCTACACCTGAAAGACTGGAGTAACTTTAAGTAATAGGCCATTACTTTTAAGAGTTCTCTCTCTCTCTTGCTGGGCAGATGTCCATGTGATTTAACACTTCCTTAGTAGACTTGTTGTACTCTTAACACTCACATTCATACCATCACTCATCCATGCTTGCAGTTCTTTTCCTATGCCTTTGATACTTCAATCAATTTAATTGGCTTTTATAATCGTTGTGTGTGTCGACCCTCTCAATTGTTACAACCTGAGCCAAGTTTGTAACATAACAGCATTATGGCATGAGGTCTTGCACAGACTTAGCTAAAATCTAAAAGATAAAGCATCAAGCTCTTCCTCAGACTTATAAGGAAGAACCTGATGCTTGAAACAGTACACAGCAGCATTAAATCCTTGGAGCTAGTTGGTGTGTAGCTCTTGTTCCTACTCTGTTTTATTTGATGCTTACCCATTCTATTGGACTCTGGGATGTGCGTGTTCTTCTCATCATTTGTGCTAACTGTTCATCAAAATCAAAGCTGCGTCATTATAATTCATTCAGGATTACTTTTGGCTGAATGTTAAAACCACTGGTGTAAGGTTTAATCTTTCCACACAAAATTGACATTCAAATTCAATATGATTCATTACTTCTCACTTTGCAACCCATACAAAAATGTCCATATTGCCCATTACATGTTCTCCATTGTAAAGCAGGTTATGCACGTTTGGTAAGGATCTAGTTTTTTGCATTATTTTTTTGTGCTTTTTCAAATCATTTGAAATTAATATTTGAGTATTTAAATATACTAAGGTATTGGCATTTTAAATGTTTTATTACTAAGGTATTAACTGCCACAAGATAAAATTGAATAGTCAACGTTTGAGCTGTATTGCACATGAGGTGCAATGATCAGCGAGTGACTGAACAACAGAAAGGATGTAACACAGGGGCAGAGTTGGCACGGGTATGGTGTCCTCCTGTGACCTACGTATGTTTGCATTCCTGATGGGATGGGAAGGCACTTGCATGATGACAGCAGTGGGTGGAAAGCTGGCTCCGGAGGAGTCACGGCGCGTTAACCTTCTGGGGATGGATGCGGTGCCACAGGTCTTCCAACGCTTCAATCCATTGCTGAGTGACAAGTATGTGTTGGTGAGGGCAGACAACTGAATGATTTTGGCTCATATTACCAGGCAGTTGGGATTCTCAGTTTGCCTCCATTTCAAAGATGAAAAGACCTGGGAAGTTGAGTATTAGAGAATGTTCACTATTTCAAAGTTGTCCACATTCCTGGTGTTAAAAAAATCGCAACTTACTTCCAAAACTCTTGCAAAACTCTAGTTGCTATTTTCTGACATCTGAATGTCGATGAATATTTAGTTTGTCGTCTTATGTAGTGCAGAATATCCAGCCTGCATCAACTCAGTCCATATCTGCATGCAAGGCCAAATATAGAGCCTTTCACATTCCACTATAACGTGTACATCATGTTAATTTTGGTGAGAGGTCAGTGTTCAGTCATCCTCTTTTATGAAACAGTTTCTGCAGCGAGTGTGGCTACAAAAGCTGACTGTCACAGTTTGGGATATTTCTCTGGTGCTCTAGGAGCTCTATCATAAACCATATGCATCCGGTGAGATTTCCCTTAAGTTGCTTTCTCTGAAGACAGCCCTGTTGCTGCATGGCGCTAGCTTCAGTAAAGCGTGTTAGTAATCTAGATGCTCTGTTGGTCCACCTGTGCTGAATTCTCGTTTGATGGCTTGCAACAGTGCTACGTTTAAAACAAAACTGTCATGCGTACCCATGAACACCGCCCATTTAGGTCCAATAGAATTTGACTCTGAAATCGCAACATACATACATGGTAATCTAGTCAATGTTGATTATGATGCATCATTAGAAGGAACACTAATTCAATCTGATTCCTTTTTAAGTACAGATTTCCTCACTTTTCAAATAAATATGTTATAGATGCGGTCTATCTTAATCAATATGTGTCAACAAAATGGAAAGATTATATGAACAGAATATCTATCTAGCTCTTGAAAGGAATGATGATCTAGTAAGAGACAATAACCACATGGGCTCTAAACACATGGAAAAGTATTTGACATTTTCAGCACTTATTGCTATGACAATGCACTCATACAGTGCACCTACACACTATTGATTTCTGAGTCATTTATCTCACTCACCAACCAATTTCGTTAAGGACATCACTTATGAGTACTCTCTGACTTCAGATCATTTGAATAGATGTTGAAAATGGATTCACCTGAAGAGGCGATTATGACTTGATGAGTCATTTGGTCTCCAATTTTCCATCTTTCGCTCTCACAAAATCAACAGAAGTCTCAATGCCAAATGCCCATTTTAATTAGTCAATCTGAGTTCATTACCTTAGAAACTGTTCCATTTCTCTCAGGGCGACGAGGTTACCATATGAACGCTCATCCTAATGTCTCTTTCCCCACCTGAGTAATTTTGCAGTATGAGCCACTGTCCCCCACAGGTGCTGAGGTACGTGTGGTGTAAAATAGAGACTAATTGGAAATGATCGCTGACAGAAGCTTGAGCCACAGGGTCCCTTAATGATCAAGGCAGCACTTGGATCATAGTGAGCCCCCATTCTACCTTTGAAAGTCATTTAGAGCCGATGACAGCAGCACAAGCACTGTTGAGGGACTGAGGGGCTATGTTGTGTTGCAGGGTGGGAGAGGGGGAAAGAGGGAGAGGGAAAAATAGAAGGATGGCGAGACTCTTTGACGGATGAAAGCCGACTGGAAATTGAACTGGTGGTGGCTCAGATGTCATGCAAGTTAAATGTTGTGATTTAAGATCCTCGACTGAGAGCATCAGACCATTTTCATTTGCTATAGACAACTTTTTTGCACCATTTTTATATCTTAAATTATGAGATACATAATTCTTGTTTATTTGCAAAAGAAATATAGGCTATGCTTGTCATCTGTGAAGATGTACTCTTTTGTACAGGCTTGGTGACAATAGGCAAGCTATAGACTACTTAAATGTAAAATGTAGACTTTTATACATAGTGTGCTGACACCGAAAATGAAATAGTCGCCATTTTCACAGGACACTTGTTCTGTTTCGGCCAAATGCACCCGCTACCAAGTGTGTAACGTCCCGTTATGTGTGTTAATGTATTTATGTTATGTTTCATGTTTAGTTTACAGTCTATGTTTAGTCTTGTCTCATTGTTCACTTGTTAAATTACAGTCACTCATGTCTCGTCTCGTCATGCACTGTCTGTCATTGCACTTCCTGTTTTATTTTGCAATTACCTTTCCCTCTCGTTTCAGAGCACTTCCTGTCTGTGAGGTTTCCCTCTTGTCTAATTGTTGCCACCTGTTTCCCATTACCTCATGTGTGTATATATAGTCATTGTCTCCCTTTGTCCTGTGCCAGTTTGTCTTGTGTCTTACCACTAAGAGAGCCAGTGTTTTTGAATCCTTAACCATTGTAGAATTTTGCCTAAATCAAGTTTAGTTTTGGTCATGTTTTTTTTGCAATTCCTTTTGTCTATGTTTTTTCCTCAGTGAGTGATTTTTTGTTTTACTTTTAAAACGATCTTGAGTAAAGACCTTTTTACATTTGAAACCTCGTCTTGAGTTGTTGCTTTTGAGTCCAACCTATTGTGTCACGTTCATAACGAAGTGTGAGTTTAATAATTGCCAATGCCCAAAACATAACACTGACTGAGTATGTGTGCCAGCTATAGTTATTTCAGGATGGAAAGGATGCCTAATTTATCTGGCAAGGAAATAAGGAAGGGTCCTCTATTGTATACTTGGCACCAGCACATATGGTTATAAGTATTCCCTGTGTGGAAACCTCAGTGATTCATATTTGTCAAATCTGGATCTGTTTCTCTCTGTAGAAAGGGGGGAGGAAAAAATGGGGAGTGTTTGGACTGCTGACACGACAAAGGTCCTTAAAATATATGAAATGTTTCTTCCTACTATATCACAAAACACAAGTAGTTGAAGGCCATGCTGAACTGTTTTTGTTTTCTCAAAAATAGTCATAAAATGCAACAATTGAAAATAGGGAAGTTGCTGAGAAGTATGTGAATATTTTGCTGCAGGTATAATACCTGGCTGCATCACTACATGTGCACTAACCTTTTGAGAACACTTCATCTTTATCATGTCTACAATGGAGACACACATGACATTCTAGGCAGCCATTTCTAGCCATCTTAAGTTATTATCAAAAAAACTAAGGAAGAAAGTGAGATACAGACCCAGGTCTTTAATATCACTGCATAAACCAACAGAGACATTTTGACGGATAAGCCCTAGGGGACAAATCACTGAAGGCGGGCTTGTCCAAGCAGTGTCATTTCTTCGTCTCCCCAGGTCTTAGGATTCTACAGAGGAGCTTTAAATGTCCTGGGCTGGGCAGAATCGAACAGCGCTGTCAATACAGCCATCCATCATCTCAAGTTAACTGGCAAGGTGACACTTAAGTAAAATGATTGAAAGTTTCCCTTGGCTCTTTAGTTGTTGAATGATGATGAGTGACATTCTAATAGCAAATTGTCATCGCCTTGCTGCTGAAGTCTGGAGCATTGTGTGCTCTTGTAAAGTACAAAAACTATGCAATGAAAATACAAGATTAATATCAAGAATTTGTCACATATTAAGCTATAACAGTGCCCTGTTTGGTCATTGCTAGTTAATAAATCCTTCCATCTTTTTCACATCTTTATTAGTACCATGTGAGTACTCTTGTTCCTCTGTGTACAATTACATGATTCCCTTGCTGCTTAGCCTGAGATATCATCTCATAAGATGGCACAATTCTACAAAGGTCATTTATATCCATTTTGATATACAGTATGTTCTGGTAAATGCCATTTTAGCCCTTTTTTCATAGCATCTGTGTGAGGTAGAGCTTACATACAGTACATATTTGTGCAGCCCAGTAAAAATAACTGGCTATGGTTTAGTGTTATTTTAATGTATTAGATACAACCACGTATGCCAAGCAGGTAGAACAAATGGAAGTACTAAATCATCTGCTGCATTTACGGCCCATATTACCTTCCTTCAGGAGTCCAATGTTAACATTTCACATTACTATATTGAAGCGAAATGGGTCATGTGTGCTTCAGGGGATGTCTGGATAGATTTTGGTTTAAATATATCCAAAATAAATGACACTATGACCTCAATGCACCAAACTGTGGCTGTAATTCTGACCAAAGCCTGTGGATTATGCAGGGGGTGAAGGAAGTGGTTGTAATTGCTGATTCTTTCTATTCTTTTTCATCTTTAAAAATCAATTATGAGCTGAGATAACTTTGCAGTGATGCCTTGGAATATTGACAAACATGTGTGATCTGAAAGTATTAACAGCTTCACACATTAAATCAAATCAAGATGTTTTACAGATGTATAGTATCAATTGAATTGTTTATATTTCATCATGTTAAGGGTCTTTAATCTTTTCCGTTCATTAAATGTTTTTAAAATCTATTGTTAATATTTTGGTCATATTTTCCATCTGATGGTATGGGTCACACTATTGATTGACTGGTGTTTTGTAATCATGGTGGATCAATAGTGTTGCAAGCCAACACTAGTAAGTGCAAGTTTCCCTGCAGAGGCAATGCAGTATTGTATATCAAATTAATCACATCATACAGATCACATAACAACATGGCAAGGCTTAAAAAAAGATGTGTTCTTTCACTAAAGCATCTAAAACAGCAATCATAAATGGATATACATGTACAGTTTGAGTCTTGCAGTTTTTTCCAATAGAAACCAATGCAGACATTCTCTTTAATCCACGTGTGTCTATGATATGATTAAGATATACTGTTATTCTGGATTTTAAACGTGATCAAATATAAAAAAAAAAAATGGAGTTGTACTGTCAAAACCATCAATCTGCTCAAGATCACTGATTTAAATGACACTGGCTTTGTGGATAAAAATATATTATCTGCAACTAATTGCTCAAATAATTACATTTTTCTTTACATTTATTTCTCCATCCATCAATCCTTCATCTACCGCTTATCCGGGGTCAGGTCGCGGGGGCAGTAGCTCCAGTTAGGAACCCCAAACTTCCCTTCTCCGGGCCACATCCGCCAGCCCCGAGGCGTTCCCAGGCCAGTGAGGAGATATAATCTCTACACCGAGTCCTGGGTCTTCCCCGGGGTCTCCCCCCCCCCCCTCCAGGATCCTTGTGACAGGGAAGAGTTGGTCCGTTGTTCCACGACCAGGACGGAATTCGCATTGTTCCTCTTCAATCAGAGGTTCGAGTATCGGCCGAACCCTCCATTCCAGCACCTTGGAGTAGACTTTACCGGGGAGGCTGAGAAGTGTGATACCCCTGTAGTTGGCACACACTCTCTGGTCCCCCTTTTTAAATAGGGGAACCACCACACCGGTCTGCCACCCCCTATGCACTGTCCCAGACTTCCAAGCAATGTTGATGAAAACATTTATTTTTGTGCAATTTAACATACACACAGCCAGGTGTCTCGAGGTGAGCGACACATAACTAAGCGATCAATTGTCCACTCTTCTTTGTACTCAAAAGCTTAAAACCTAAAGAGCAAAAATAAAAATAAGTATGTTCTTTTTTTAGTTTCACTGATTTGTTATACACTGTACAGAGAAACACTTAACCACAGCATGATGTATGAATATGCATGTATTATTAACAAAATATAATTACAAAAAATCTTGTGCAGAAAAAAATATAATTAAAAAGTCATAAAACCAGGAATTACACTAAAGTCATATTATTATTTTTAATGTATTCATGATATTACCAGATACATTTGTACGTTGCATGCCATCTTTTTGAATTTGAACTCTCTAATACAGCAGTACAAATTAATCCGTTAGTGAGCTACAATGGCCATGAATCCAATTTTTGCCATTTGCCTCAAAAGCAGCTGATCTGCAGCAATCTCAAAGAAGAGAGTATTCTACTGTATCAAGTGCTAGAGACAAATCAATAAACACAAAACAGAAGCAGCAATGCAATTCCCCTTCCTAAAGAGAATATACCATTTAATAGATAAATGAGTAGTATGTAGAATCATTTATCATTTTAGGTACAAGCATACAGTCAGTAGTTTAGCGTCACTAATCAAACAATGCATTTATCCAAAATGTACTGAAGGTGTCAGTTTTTTTTGCAGCAGATATCAGGAAGTAAGTTTTATTCAGTTCGCATTCAGGGTTTTACACCAAAACTTTCTCTTTCTCTGACTCACTATGATTCTAACAGTACATCTCACACTCTAAACTCAATTTGTTGAATGCAAATGTTAAGCTGTAAGCTCTTGGGCATGGAACTGGAACACATCATGCCATCTGTCATCTCCCAAAACAGAATGGCTATACAAATACTCTGCACCCAATATTGGGCCTTGGTGGAGAGATAACCTTTAAATTTGAAAACTTGGAAAATTACTTTTTCTACAAGCATAAACTAACAAGCCAAGGTGAAAGTTGGGCTAAGCTGTGTTAAATGTCAGTTAAATGCCACAAATGATCTCAGCATTACTTGCTTTTCATGTTTGCAAGACTTAAAACGTATGGTATGAACAGTAATAGCATACTCTCTGAAATTGCTACTAATGAGTTATTTTTGAAAATAAGATAATTTCAGAGTCTATTTGTTATCAGAAGTTGCCTTGATTTATTTTTTTCATGGATCTGAACCTCTTGAGAGTCTGGCTTTGCTACATTTCCGGAGCCAACAGCCTCCGAGTACTGCACTGTTGGGTTTGATTAGAGAGGTCACCTTCAACTCAGAGGAGGATAACTATAAAGGACTTTCCCTGTAACCTGCCTCATTAACAGTATTAATTCCCTTCGCCAGTCTAAAATTGCAGTTAGTACATCTCTGAGGGCCTGGAAACAGTTCAGACAGCAATTTGTTTTTCTTGTTCGCCTTCAGAAGCAGAGAGGATTTCGTTTCCTTTCTCTGACTGCAGCTTATCCCTTGTGGTTACACTTTGAGGTGTTTGTGTCTTTGCATATACCAAAACAAAGAATGAATGTCATTGTTTTCATAACTTAATTGGCAAGAAACTCCACTTTGATGATACTTTTACTTCTCATTCCTCATGGAGTAAGAATAACATTCATTATGTATACATACATTTTTTTGTTGTTGTGGATAATCAAAAACAGATGTGCAGTGAAGGGCTTATCTACTAAACAAGATAAGGTTTGTGGCTGTGTAGTGGGCGGGTTTTTTTTTCTACATGCTGAAGCAAGCAAAGACTGAAGCAATGAACTGAAAGGAGCTGAACCAGACAGTACAAGCTACATTTCAAATGTCATTAATGGTATGTTGTGGACATGGCTTATTTTATTTTAATTTTATTTTGAGTAAAAAGTCAACATGTAAAAAGTATCTTACTTTGTACACTTTTGTTTTAGAAACCAAACATGACAATACAAATCAAACATCAGACAAAAAAAATAAAAGAGTCTGTGTTTATCAGAGAACCAGGCGGGTTACAATACCACTGGTGCTCTTTTACCTGAAATCGGTTTTATATTGGTTTATAAGCTCAATCCATCCCTTCCAACATTAGTCAAATATGTCTTTCTTGAGTCTCAAAGCAAAAGTATATTTTTCCATTACAAAAATGTTGTGCATCAAATCAGGTTGTCTGAATAGGGCGAAAAAAAAGAAAAATGGCACCATCTGCATGTGGTGGGGCACAAGCGTGCAGAAAGGGTTCTAACATGTAGGGCAGCCTGCATCATTTCTCCATTTTAGGGCACCCATTAGTGCACTTCATGTGATTTGTCTTTCAAACATGGGGTCAACATGAACAAATTAGACCTTAGAAGCTGTTTCAATCATGGCCTTTTGTTCAATGAGTACAATGACTTTTAAAATAAAAGACAGGAAAGAAAAAGATACAGCCACACGACTTCAAAATAGACAGTTTAGTGTTCGTGATGCTAAATTAATATCACCTCTTTCTACACACACTGCAGATTGGAGTACACGTGTAGCTCTGCTCTGGATTTGTTAACATGTGGGATGCAAGGAGCTGAATAATTTGCTGAGATAGGATACTTCACAGTCAATGAATTATGAGAGTTTTATGAAATTGCAATGATCTGACCTTCAGCTGAGAGAGAGAGGTTGGTTGGAGCTGTGCCACAGAAGCTGGCCAGAGTCACGCTTGCCGTCTGATTGTTCCCAGGAGATTTGGTTTGTTGACTCATTTGACTTTGTTTTGTTTTCCTACTGCTCGGAATAGCTGAACAAATTGCCTTAGCTCATTGCAAGGTGATGTAGCAGTGCTGGGTGATTCGCTCTATCTATCCTCCATCACAGGCCTCCAGAGTATCGCATGAGGGATTGACCAGACGGCACAAACTCCCAATAACAAGTATTCAAAATGACTGTAAGCCGCTGAACTGCATGAGACTGCAGGGTCAAATCAAAGAAACCAATAGTCCTAATGAAAGGTCAGTCACTGTTGTTACAAGCAGACCTCAAGAGCTTAACAAAGGCCTTAGTCTTCAATAAAGATTTATGTGACCCTGGACTCGCCCCAGACTCAATTTAGCTTTGATTATTCAAACAATTATAAACTGGAACTCAGGATTTCCCAGGTAGGACTACAAAAAGATCAAATCAAATGCCCCATTAGGCTCCAACTCTACATATCTGGTGTGTTTTCTTAAACCCCAGTTTGAAATAGCTTCCCACACAGTCAGTCAGCTGTAGATGCATATACTGTTGCAGGACGCTTTAATCATACTATGGATTTTCTCTATGTCTTTGATTCAATCAGTGCACACTTGCATTGACATTAATTGGTTATACTCGCATGATTAAAAGTTTCTGGTGATTACAAGCTTCTAAAATTACATATTCACAATCTCCTGTGAATAAAAATGACTTTGAGTTTGTTTTCACACTGGATTCATCAGGAACACATTTTTGTTGCACCGTGTACGGCCTTTCCATATCCCTGTTGGTCAGCTTTCACGCGTACAGTATTTAATTTGGATCCAATAATTTGTATGCATGGGTAGAGTCAACTGAGTGGGGGACCCTTGCAAAGTAATTAGACTACCACCCATTTAGATTTAAGCTGGAAAAATGGAGACCAATATACAGGCCGGTTATGATTGTTGAGTACTTCTAAACGGAGAAAACAACCCATAAAGGCCAAAGAAAAGTCATAAACCACTATTATTCACTGTTATCACAGGAAAACATATTGTGTGGAATCAAGTTGAGTTTAATTGTTATTCCACGCTCAAAAACGTCAAATAGAAATGTTATCTCTGCTATGTTCTTGCTACATTATGTAAGAATGGCTTTTATAGCGAGTACAAATCTGGTGCCAGTTTGCCTCAAATTCTTGTGGACCAATAAACTGTATTAGAGTCCACCTGGTCAAAATTGGTCCAAAATCATTTTCAATTGAACTGTGATGTGCAGTCAGGAAACAAACCCTACTACAGAGAGAACAAGCATGTGCTTATCATGAATGGTGCCTTAATCTAATATTTTGTTATTGAAAAAATATATAAATTGTTGAGAAAAAGCTACATTCTATTTATTGTAGTTTGTGTGTAAGGTAACATGTATATGCCACAAAAGGAGAGGGAGGAACAAAGGCAAAGGAGGAGGGAAATGGTTCAAGTGTTACATGACATGTTTACTCAGCTGAGTTTCTCTTCCATGTGATTTTGATTCTTACTGGCTTTTTAACATTCCTCCATGTACTTAATTTGTAACTCTTCTGCTGCACTGGATGTTGCTTTCTTGGATAGGTTACCCCTAGAAAGATAGATCTATGACCCCTGTGGGACTTCTCTTTTACAAACAAACCAAATGAGTAACATGGATAAATAAATAAGCTGTTCTGTGTGACATGCAGTTGTGCTGTTGTCCTTGAAGGTCTGGGCAGTTGACCCGAAGTGACACGAGACTGAGGAGGCTGATCGGACCTTGAGGAGATCCACAGTGACAGCGCATCAGTGCCAGTCTCTTCTCTGACGTCCCCCCTCATTACCACATTGTCACTCTAAATGTGCAGACATGCATGCCAGTAAACACACGCGTTCACACAAAAACATGCACGTACACACACTTAGTGAGCAGTTCTTTATGGAGATTGACTATGTAGGGCAACCTCCTTCATATTGTACGGCGGTGACATTGACACATGGTAACAGAGGATACTCATTTCCTCACAGGGTTGGTTCAGGGTTTATTTTAGGCCTAGGAGTTTCATGGAGCAGACCAGCTAACTGCTGTGGGTGGGTGAAAGTGTGGGGGTTTAGCTTGTACTCGTGCATGTATTTAACATGTTCTAACCCTGAACAAAATTGCACCCCTTTTTCTTAGGCTTATAGTTGAGTGTACAGTTCTGCAAGAATGTGCAAAACATACTATTTCCTGTAATTGTTTCCCCAATGTCCATTTGTAACTAGAACGGACAAGAATGTCATTGCATACTGAAGATTGCAGATGACAATAAAACAAATTGACCTGAGACTTTTTATTGCAGAAATCCTTTAACCCATACAACAACATACGTTGATAGTTCCTATATGACCCACAGTAAAATATTAAATGAGTGCCTCTGTGACGTTACTCAACTCACAGATGTGACAAGCAGGTACCGTTACGTTAAATAACTCAACATTGACTTTAGGTTTCACAACGGGGGATGAACACACCAGTCTCCTGGGTGAAAGTCGTTTGTGTCCATCCATCCTCCCCTTCAATCCGCCCGACCCATGACTTCCTCGTTTGCTCCCATCATATGAACTATGGCCATTAGAAGTCGTAAATTAAATAAACGTGAATGTGGGTCGTAATAGGTACAAATATCCTACTAGGTTGTTTTTGTGCGGCTGTTTTATTCTATACATCTAAAGTACTTTTTCTTCCATATCTACTAAATTGCACAAGCACATATGTTGTATTGGTGTGAATGCAAACTGCTCACTGGGGCAACCAACATACATTAATATGGTGATTAAATGAAGGATACATGGCCGGGTGAGTCAAAATTATTGATTATATTCCATCAAAAACAACAGTAATGAACTAACTTGGCATGGTAATTGTTTAATCACAGCTATTTAAGGACACGGGAGAACAGTAGAGTGAGCGGTATTGTCTTAAGTGCTTTTTAGGTTTCACTGTGGGAGCCTGCTTTAGCTCTGTGTGGGTGGTGGGGGTGAATGTGTATTTGAAAGAATCAGTGCTTCTGGCACACTGCAGGCACAAAACGCTCTACAGTGGGGAGACAAATACTGAAAACAGTCAATCCTCATGATGGGAAAAACATGAGCAAATAATGCCCACGGTGTAAATAACCAGAATTATCCTTTAAGACTATCCAATCTCTCTTTGAGACCTTTGTTTTAAAACATTGCAGGTTTGATGATAACCGTTCTCTCTCTTTCCTATTCTCCTTACATTACTTTGAAACTGTACAACAATAAAAAAGTCAAAGTAGTCACAACTGTTGAAATAATATTGGTTAGGAAATGTGTTTCTGCAGGTTTAAACAGCAGTGCACCGCTCATATTACTGTGCTCAGCTGTCCTCCGGGATCCCCCTGCTCTGCCTCATCAATAACCTTCCTATACAAGCCGACCCACTAAACAGCAGCAACAAATTAGATTTTTACAAAGCCCAGCATAGATCATTAATGACTTGGCACAGTAGCTTGGCACATCACTCTGATGGCCATATTATAACCAGTTGGCACAAAAGAAGGTCATTGTTTATATTTAGTGAAAGAAGATGTTTGTTTTTTATCAGCTGTCAATACAAAATACAAGTTCTGACTTAATAATTGAAGTGTAGTCAGAGGTTTCAAAATGACCTGCATTTTATACATACACAGTGGCAGTTTTGTACCAAATTAATGGTGATTTGCCCTGATCCCTATGCATTATCCTGAGACAGACATGGCTGGTCTCCAGCTTTGGATCCTGTTGGAGAAGCCAAAAAAGACAGCATTCATTTGAAATTATTAAAAGGATTTATGAAAGACGTGACAACAAATGTTAATCAAACAGTCAACAGTATATTTGAATATTATATGTACAGAAAATAAATTGGCTCTAGCATGTAGTGTTGCCCTTAACCCGCGAGCAAATGTATGAAAAAAAACATTGTTTAAGAGTCTGTGTTCAGTCTGGAAATGTAACCGTCATTTAATATTTCCATTCAAAGCAACAGACAGAACATGATAACAAAAAATGGCCTGTTCCACTGTAAAAGCAAATACCTTTGACTTTATCTGATCCTTTGTGTTTGGAGAATAAATTGAAAAGTCAAACTACGCAGTCAGCTGAACCATCATTATGCAAAGAGAGTCACAAGCTGCCATTTCAATTATAGTCCTGACAATAGACCTTATTCACAGCAGACATTTTGACATGTCATAGCAGGAAAAGCACAGGTGGAATTAATAACATTACTGATGGCTGCAATCCACTTAGGGTCCTGATACAGACTAGGAATGGAAAGGAAGTGAGCCGTCCTTCATGTTAATAATTCCACTTGTGCTTTTCCTGCTTTGATAAGTCAAAATGTCTGCTGTGAAAAGGTCAAACTGATATTGGTTGATTTTGAATGCACTGCCAAATGGTGCTTTTAATCATTTAGACATGATGACTTGATGAGCATTTCATGTAGAATATAAGTTTCTCTGTCACTAAGAAGGCAGAAGTTTACATGTAATCTAAGTGTGAGGAGGGAAAAGGATGCTAGACAGTCCAGGGCAACATGAGCCTTTAGTAAAATGACATATATATATATATATATATATATATATATATATATATATATATATATATATATATATATATATATATATATATATATAAACCTAAACAATAGTTATCAGCACTGTAATTTGTGAAATCTATTAGTGAAATTATACCTACATTGAAAAGTCTTAATCTGAAAATAAGAGCAAGAAAAAGTCAGAGAGAAGACTTTCACAGAGGAAGCAAAGCACGGGTACAAAAAGCTTAAGACAACCCACAAGACTCACAAAAAATGAAATTAAAATAGTTACAAAAAGCTGATAAAATAAACACAAGAGCTTTCCTAGTCGGGCACTAGCTGGCCATCTTAAGAACTTTCTGGAATATTCTAAATGTTGTATGACAGAAGCAATTAATCTCTATTTTGGAGAAGAGCAGGAGAAAATACCTTCTATAAAAAGTTGGACCTGGGAAATGTGTTATTATTGGCCTACATTCCTCCGTTTCTCTGTTTAGACGGGGAGATATTCAGCGTAGAAGTAGAAAGTTGAAAAACCTCTAAGAAAGAAAACAACTATCCTCTTCACTACTTTGCCAGGAGCACTGATGTGTCAAAAAAATATATTTACTGAAGTAACTGAAATATTGTATTATTGAGATTCTCTTCTCTGGCGAACAACCCTACCTTTAGATCTAGGAATCTACAATGTGACCATGACAGTATAATGTCCAAAAAGGCTGCTTGCCCAGTGAAATGCATTAGGATGAAAGTAGTGCAGCAGGATGGTGCAATGAACAGAGCAATTGTCCTTCAACGTGAAGGTCTAAACCCAAATAATCCCCATGACAGCATACATTCACCCGACTGAAGTGTCCTTGAAAAAAAAAAAAAAACACTGAATCCCAGTGGCATTGTACTGTAGCAGAATTTCTCTTTTAGAGATTACTAGAGTATCACAAAACTGAAATTGAACAATGCCCATCAACAAGGCTGTCTGTTGTAAAGGGAAACCTTCACACTGAGGAAGCTGAGAAAGTGCTCGATAAACCTGTCAAAGGTTTTGGAAGATCATTTCATGCAATATGTGCACACAAAGACAGATTCAACTCGGAATGTAAATAGAAAGGTCAATTGTGCTAGTCAAAGCAACATAGTAATTTCTACAGTTCAGTCTGGTACGCTGGCTTCAGCCTCTGGTGTGTGAATCTTTGCAGTACATTGTCTCTAGTAGGAGAAAAACAATTAACTCTGTGTAAATACATAACATATTAAAGTGCACAGCAACTGGGCATACACTTCTAAAGAAGCAATTTAGAAAAGTATAATTAGAGTTTATATATACATCATTAGAAGAGAGGAAATTGCTAGTGCAGGAAACATGTTCCCTGGAGGAAGTGGCAATATGTGTAGGGGAAGCTAAAAGGGGTCAGTTAATAAACAGCGAGTGTGTTCATCTTACACTCTTGGACAACAAATCTAAACCTTTTGGAGTTATGCATGACAACATGCCAGCTCCGCTGTACTCTGTAATTGCAAAGTGAAAACAATAATGTCAGCGATGGTTAGAAATATCCCATCAGGACATAAGCTCGGTATTTCCCAAGGTCAATTCATTAAGTGGAAAACAAATTCTTAAAGGCCCTGGTCTCGGCAAATGGGAATAAACAAACCAAAATAAATTCATTAACTTCTACGAGAAAGGACGCAATACATCAAATAAGCAATGTACTATGTGCATATGAACAATAATTATGGTATACCAGCAAGGGGAAGATTTTGGATTAGGTGGATTATACTCCCACCAGCCTTATGATATGTGTATATATATATATTTTATATATCATACTGTGTCATGGAAAAATGATAGATGAAACATGATAGAAAAAGGTCAGTTGCAGCTACTGCAATTCCTGGTGGCGAGGATACACCCTGTAGCGGCTGGAGTAGATTTGTAGCCACTATTAACTACCTGTGTCCTTAAAGATTTAGGTTAATAAATTAGATCGGACCACAAAAGTAACATCTGAAGTATTAGAAAGGGAAGGCAGTGGCTTTGGATGAGAAACCATAAAAATGAGTTAAGCGTCATGAAGGGATAGCTATGGTAGTATTAGTAGACAGCCATACATCACCCTCTGCTCCTCGAATAAACGTCCACAACCAAGTGTGTTGTCTGGTTTCTGAACTGATGGATAGCATGTTTAAAAAACAGCAGATTCCTTTGTCAGGTTAAAGAGTCACTTCACTCAAATAACAAAAACAATTTAACAATGGAAGTGAATGGAATTTAAGTTTTTGCTTCTTTAAATATTGACACACTTGCCTAAAAGGTTTAGACAAAACTAAAGCAGGCTATTACATTACCCATATTAAACTATGGAAAATGAGGTCTGTGGATTATCCTGAGGTACTGGGAAATTCTGGAAAGACATGTTGCTTTGAAGATTTCAGTTTGCTCATTTTTGTTGATGCATCACAAAAACATAAGACCATTAACCTCCATCCACATAGTCAACAGAAGCACAGTCAGTGTTTACATTGTGGTGGTACCGGGACAACTTAATTCACGGCAGAGCCCTCAGGAGGAGGACATTTTATGTACTGTAAACCAGATTATATGTGTGACATACTTCCATGAAAACTGTCACATCCATCAGCCTTTTCCTCTGTTGTCTGTGGCAGGCCTCTACATAGCAGGTACTAGGATTGGGCGATATGTTAAAACTGGCCACCATCAGCCCAACAATTGGTGATTGCCGATATACTGGTGTCTCCCGCAGTTAAATTTAATTAAAGCCAAAAAAGATCAACCGGTGATGTACTCAGCCAATCGCAGAGAGTCAATACATTCGCCTTATCGCTCAACGCTAGCAGGTACCCTAAACGCCATAATGGAAAGCTCAGAATAACCTGCCCTTTAATCCCCCAGCTGTTATTGTCCTAGGTACAGTATACTGGGTTAGATGAAAGACAACTGCTAAATCTGAATTGAATCTGTATTATATTAAATAATAATAAAATCAAGTGTGATGCTTCAGATGCTGCTATTCTCACAGTCGCTCTTTGTCAGACTGGCTGTATAAATTGCAGCAGGCCTGTAAGATGTTGTTTTTCATTTGCATCATGTCCATCGTTCCCATCATCTCTGTTCTTTTATCTATTTTTAAAACACAGGGACAATAACAAATGGGCAGAAGACAATTTTTCTTGGGCTTGCTGTATGATTGATTTTCTTATCCACTCAGAAAGGCAGAGACATGGCATTTTTCTTTGTTAAGACCGAATTGACGCTGAACCACCAGCGGTTACACAACATTAACTCATGGAGATTTTAGTTGTGGGACTTTGCTGTTAAACACATTATGCCTAATTCTAGAAGATGCACTCGAGCCATCTTAATTCAAAAACGCTTCAGCCGGCCCTTGATGCTTGAAACTCAAATGTTACCTGTGATGACTTTCAAAATATGAGTTATTGGCTTCTACGAATCAGACAATGTACTATTATTATGCTCATTTGTCACAAATGAATACATAAATGTGAGCTTTGCCAGTGTATTTTTTTGAAAATACCAATTTTACAATTTACTGAACTGCAGTCATGAGTTTCGCTTTATCTGCAGCATCAACCACACTTTTTAAATCAGGCTGGTGTTTGGTATTATGTAAATACAAGTTAGCCTCCCATAGAAACAACGCAACAAAATATAGGAAGAAAAAAATACACTGTACTTTTTGTCTGTCTGTTTCTCATGATTGTTCTAGGCACTTCCAGGTTGTCTGACACAAACAAAGCGCTCCATGAAGAAATGGTTTGCCCAGTTTTGTGTGGAATAACTTGACTGGCCTGCACAGAGCCCTGACCTCAACCCCATCCAAAAGCTTTTGGATGAACTGGAACACTGACTTTGAGCCAGGCCTTATTGCCCTGTGGCCAACCTCACTAATGCTCTTGTGGCTGAATGGGAGAAAATCCCTGCTGCAAGGTTCCACAATCTTGCCTAAAGCCTTCTCAGAAAAGCTGAGGCTTTTATAACTGGTAATGTCCATGTTTCAAGAATTAAATGTTTAAAAATCGCACGTCAATTTAGGGAGTCCACATACTTTTGGTTATTTGATGTATAAGGTTTATTGTCTGACTGTATGCTCGGCTCGCTGTTCTTTCTACCTTCATTTTACTTTAAATGAAGAAAGGCAGTGGGATTTTCCTATTTTACTTTACTCCTCCTTTAGTCCTGCTGTAGCTGCAGTCTTCCTCCACAACAACAGCTTACTTAAATCCAGTCCGAGTCTTAAGCCACAAGGTCCATGAAAGCCGATATTCAACTTTTATCACATGACAGAAAGATCCGTAATAAATTCATAAAACTCCATCAAGGTTTAAAGCCTAAGTGATGTAGGGTATTTTAACAAAGTAGATGTGCTAAATTGGCTATGGCAAACTTACTTATTCTCCACAGCCCACCAAATGACATCCTCCTCCAGTTATAAACACTCAAATGACTTTCAAATCCAATTGGCTCAACGGCATAATATTACTATCTCCTCGTGACTTTTCATTATCACCACTTAAGATATCACACATCAAGACAGTGAAGTGGGCATTATAAAATGATTCATCACGCATGGTCCACACGCACGCATACACCCATACTATACTCACAAATCTCAGATTTCCATCTAGATGGGAGTTTCTTTATTAATTTCAATTCCTCTGAAATCCAATTACTGACTGATGGAGTTTTGCATATTATATATTATAGGATAACATAGTTGACTAATCACAGCAGCAAAGATTCCTGCTGATTGCTTTTCATTTTCTTGAACTATTTTATGTTGGTCTCATTGTTGTAAAGCCACACATTTGTCACATGTGCAACAAGGGAAGGACCCAAACACAGGACACAGACTTGGAGCAATAGGTAGGAGGTTTATTGAAGGGGTTTCCAGGGAATGGGGACGGAGGACATCCGGCTGGTGGAGGCAGAGGGTGAAGTGGCTGATGACTGGGGTTGATATACTGCTGGGTTGATGAGTTAATGGATGGCAGGAGTGAGGCTTGGAGCAGGTGAGTTGACTGAACTGCAATCAAGCGAGAGTGAGGGGGGCGACACGCCCACAACACAGACACATACACAGAGACAGAAACAAGCAGGCGACCCAGGGAAAACACAAGGAACGACAGGAGGCGTGGACGTTTTTTTAATAAATAATAAAATGTTATATAAATCAAGCTATTAATGATATATGAACACATCCCTCTATAAAAAGCTACAGAATATATGAAACTGGAAAGTTTGGTGTATGTAAGTGAGGATTCTCAGAGTCTGAGAAAAACTTATTTTAGAAAACACCTTAAAGATATGAATTGTAAAATTACTGCAAGACACTGCACTGAAAAAAATGAACAAATAGATTTCGCCATGAAACTTCCCTAGTTGATAACTTACATTAAGACAAACCATTAAGACATATTTTCTGAAGTGTTAAGTTTAAATATTCACATGAGGCATTATATAATGCTAACTTTTGGCAACTGTGTAGTAAAGCGTAGTGAAATAAACACCTAAAAGTGTATTTTGGATGTTGTGTTCTCACTTGTTTGAAAGAAGATATGTTATGGAAGTAAAATAGGATGGATGTTTGCATATTATATATTATAGGATAACATAGTTGACTAATCACAGCAGCAAATAATGCTTTTCATTTCGTTGAACTATTTTTATGTTGGTCTCATTGTTGTAAAGCCACACATTAAAGTGTTATTGTTTTCTTTGTGTCAGCTATTTGTACCACAGTACTGCAGCACGCTTCACTGAAAATAAAGGACGGATTGCATTGGCATCAAATGTGAGTGTATATGGTGAAGTAATTTTAGCCCTGCACCTTGCCTAATCAAATGACTAATCAATTTGACTTTATAGTCGTTGTCCTACAAAAATCAAGACACCTGAAGAGATTTTGGAGCCAGGCTTTTACCTGCAGTAACGTTTATGAGTAATCACACCAGCGCTGATAATTTTCTCAGAGGAAGTGAGCGCACTGGGAACTAAAACGCTGCAGTGTAAAAATAGTTGATTGCCGATAATGACACAGCATGAAGGGTGTTGTTCATTGCGAAGTGAAAACTGGTCAAGAAAAAGAACATGCATAATAATAAGTGCTGAGAGCACATTCAAAAAGGCATGTCGATTGGTGTGCTTTTACTGCACTTAATAAGATAGTGCCTTTTTTGCATATTTAAACATAACAGTTCAGAAAACTTCTAACCGAAATAATAATTGCCTTAATGTAAGAGGCATCTCCCCTTAACAACAAACTACATAGTCCCCTACATGTTCTTGTCTCCAGACACCTCAACAGCAGGAAACAGCTATTAACCTGCTGCTAATAGAAAGTGAAGTTTCAAGCTGTTATGGTTATTTTGTTGAACGCTAGCGGTGGCTGGAGCAGGCAGGGTGCACCCTGGAATTGTTTCCAGTTTATGACCGAGCTATGAACAGATAACCATTCACACTTATGGGCAATTTAGAGTTTCTTTTTAATAAGGTGGTTCTTTAGATAACTGGGAACATACAAGGCCACAAAGGATGACACTTCTACTGTTGTCTTAAGGTCATTTGTTTACAGAAGGTCAAACATCTTGACCTAATTGGACTGTCCTTTACAGGGGGAATAATGAAACCCTTGAGTGTCTTTTATTTCTCTTTGATTTACTGGCAACACACAGCAAAACTCAGTTCAACTCTCTGAAGCCAGCTGGCTTGAGAAGCTGTTACCTCCTGTGCTGCAGGAAACTTTTTCATTTGTTACTTTATGGGGGTTCAGGTTACAAGCAGAGATTTGTGGGAATCAAGCAGAGAGGAGATGTCATTCAGATAATTTTAAAGTGGAGTTTATAATAGGAGACTGCATTTTGTGTTATTGTATTTGTCTCTATGTGTTGGCTATGCTCAGGAAAGATGTTCACGCGGCTGGGTTAGCATTAATTTTCTTTCTGTGGTTCATTAGTTTGATTCAAAACTGCACAGCCACATCCAGAGGGGTTTAACTTTGGTCATTCAAACATCCAGACTCCATCTTCATCCCCCACCCATCCCTCCAGAGTCAAATCCATAAATCAAGTCCATAAATCAGAAAATATTGTCAAAAGACATTAAAACATCTTTTTTTTTTAAATAAATGTTTTAAGTAATAAAATGTTATATAAATTATGCTATTAATGATATATGAACACTTCCCTCTGTAAAAACCTTCAGAATTTATGAAACTGTATGTAAGTGCTACGGAAGTGAAGATTCTCAGAGTCTGAGAAAAAAATAATATTAGGAAACACCTTAAAGATATGAATTGTAAAATGACATACATTTTGCAAGACACTACACAACTGCAAAAAATGAACAAATAGATTTAGCCATGAAACCTCCCTAGACATTAAGACAATTATTTTTTTGTATTACAAATGTTCTGAAGTGTTAAGTTTAAATATTCACATGAGGCATTATATAATGCTAACTTTTGGTAACTGTGTAGTAAAGCGTAGTGAAATAAACACCTAAAAGTGTATTTTGGATGTTTTGTTCTCACTTGTTTGAAAGAAGATATGTTATGGAAGTAAAATAGGATGGATGTTTGCATATTATATATTATAGGATAACATAGTTGATCACAGCAGCAAATAATCCTGCTGATTGCTTTTCATTTCGTTGAACTATTTTATGTTGGTCTCATTGTTGTAAAGCCACACATTAAAGTGTTATTGTTTTCTTTGTGTCAGCTATTTGTACCACAGTACTGCAGCACGCTTCACTGAAAATAAAGGACGGATTGCATTGGCGTCAAATGTGAGTGTATATGGTGAAGTAATTTTAGCCCTGCACCGTGCCTAATCAAATGACTAATCAATTTGACTTTATAGTCGTTGTCCTACAAAAATCAAGACACCTGAAGAGATTTTGGAGCCAGGCTTTTACCTGCAGTAACGTTTATGAGTAATCCCACCAGCGCTGATAATTTTCTCAGAGGAAGTGAGCACACTGGGAACTAAAACGCTGCAGTGTAAAAATAGTTGATTGTTTGCCTGCAGATAATGACACAGCATGAAGGGTGTTGTTCATTGTGAAGTGAAAACTGGTCAAGAAAAAGAACATGCAGGAATAAGTGCTAAGAGCACATTCAAAAAGGCATGTCGATTGTCGATAGTGCCTTATTTGCATATTTATACATAACAGTTCTGGGAACTTGCAGCCCAAAATCTCAAAGTTAGCTAGTACATGAAAAATTAAGTGTTTCGCCTTAAATAACATTATACACATATATGTATTTGCACATACACACACGTGCAAGGTGTGTACTGTATTCCTTGTTTTCTGCTGTTAAGTCAATCAAAGTTGTGTTTTTTTATCTTGTACAGTAGATCGCTGTAGAATAAAAAATGTGTACAAACCACATGCAGCTTTAATCCATTGAAGGAACATGGCATGCTGCTCTTGATTACAAGATGATTGCGTGTTATGAGGGACAGCTCCTGCCAGCCAACAAGCTCTCAACATTTCCAGCAGGCAGAATGCTAACATCTCCTGTCAGACAGCTTAACAAAGCTGACAGCAGCACTGCCAGATGTTCTCACACACCAACATGGTCTCCTTCATATGCCAGGCTTGCAGATCTGGACCTGTTCCTGCAGTCCAAGTCCAACCAATCAGCTGTTGCTATGTAAGTTGTTAAACATGTAATTGATATGTCTCAGGTTATTTAACATGTCATAAACAAGGGTTCATAAAATTAATTTAGAAAATCTTATTGTAAGCTTGTGTAGTAGTGGGTAGATAAGATTACACAATGATATGGGAAAATAGTCTTCCCACTTACACACATCACCGTCCGTGAATAATGTATACAAATCTTTTTAAATCATTTTTAACGAAGGCAACCTAAAAAAACTCCACATGCTGAAAACGTATCACCTTCAACACCTTCAGTTTACTCAGTGAGGTAGAGAGAAATGCTGTGTGGATTTCTGGAGAAGAGTGTGTGACGGTGATGTAGTTATCCCCTTGTTTTAGTTTTTTCAAACATATGAATAGAGGACACCGAAGGATTTTTAAAAACGTGAGGAAAGAGCTTTTTTCATGAACTTTCAAACTTTTATAGCATCTACACAAAGGTCTTGTCCAGCAACTTTCTCAAGGGCATTTTTGTCATTCAACTCCAGCAAGAACTTTAAAGACACGACTAGCCAACATAAAACTTCACTTTGGGGATGTTATGACCTCATGTGGGTCATAGAAAGCAAAGGAAGACCACAAAGGTTTATAAAAACCCTCAGTCAAACTTTATGGAACTCGTATAAACTGCAGGACATTTAAAATACACTTCTGAAATAAAGCTCTTATTCACAATATGTCAGAATAGCCGTGATTGGATTTGTTTTTTTATCATTTTAGAACTCGTAAAGAAAGGAAGGAAAAACATTGTGAACTTATATATTTGTGATTTTAAGAACAGTTTACAGCCACAATTTCCAATATTTTAGCACCTTTTTCCTTCAAGAACTGGAGGTTCCATAACAGCAAGTTATTGAAGATGGTAAAGTGAATAGGGAAGGCATCGTCTCTCTGCGCTGCAACAATTTGTGAAATATTCCAAACTCAACTCATTAATATGAAATGCTATTTCATCATTTCAAATGCCTACCCTGTGATGACCTTGTCACCATCTACACCGCTGTGGTCATGTCTGGGGGGTTTTCTGCAGGTGGGGTGCAATAAAGCAAAACCACATGCCTGCAGAGGATACAAAAAAGGGCCGTCAGGATCAGGAACAATTTTATTAACCCCCTGAAAGTGGCATTTCCTACAATATAAAGTCTTCTATCATGCCCAATAAAGTAATAAAAAAAATATTGCACTGGGTATGACAGTGTTTTCCACAGGGTTTTGTGAGACTTCAGGGTGGACCTTAGACCCTCTGGGGGGGATCTGGGGGCCCGAAAGAAAGTATTGTACATTTTAGAGGTAAATGCATCAATCTGAGGCACTTTGAGAACAAAAGTAGGGCATTAGATTTATGAAGAACTTTGTGTAGCTGTCAAACTAATTGTAATCATAAACTCATTGGTTGTTTAGATATGAATTTTGATGACACAATAACAAATTCACAACCACGAAGCACGGTGAATGAGACAGGAAGTATAGGGGCCGTGTTTCGAGACGGGTCGGGTGGGTTGCCGGCATCACCGCACTGAAGACAGTCCACCCCGCTTGACAGTCGTGCCGGGTCTAATGGTGAAGAGGCAGCTGCTCCACTTACTCTATTGGTCAGGCGACTATGAGCTGGTATTAATGTGTATAAATGCATGTGTGCATGGATATAGACACATGTATATTTTTATGCTTTTTATGATGTACAATCATGCATAGATGTATTAAACAAATTGATGCCAATTCTGTTTCTCTTCAGTTGTTAACTAAAAATGCTATTAAACTCAAACTAGATGCTGTTGGCGAGAGCTACCAGAGACACAGAGAAAGTTATTTGTCTTTTTCTGAGGAACATCTTTAGCTTCAAAACGGGGCAAATTAAATCTGCATTAACCAGCAAACCATCAGCCTACATGATTTTGCAAACATTGTGTCATTTTGCAGGTGTTGAAAGATTAAAATTTGATTCGATCAACCAGATTGATGCTTGAAAGTTGCAATGCACCTCGGAGTGTGGCTTCGATCTGAAGTGCTGAAAATCTTTCCCTTTTGTTTTCCTCGTCATGATGAAAGCAACATGCTTTGAATGTGCCAACATACTGATTGGGGCTGCTTGTCTGAATACAACCTAATGGGTCATTTGGAGAAGAAAAAAACTACTTTCCACTGCCAGATTTTTCCAGCCGATCCACTAATTAGAAGCAGCAACTATAGTCATAAGGTCACTCCAACAATTCTGCTGTTACTTGTTTGTAGTCATTAATGTCCATGGCTTCCTGCTGAGCTTTGAACCAAACCAAACTGGCTGAGCTTTGAGTTTGCAGCATCTAAAAAGAGGCCATAATAGTCCCTAGGGTCGAAGCCTTACAAAGGGTGAAGCTTTGTTATGTAAGTAGGTATGTAAGGAATAACATCACATTGGATCCTGTTATTCAATGAGGGATAGCTATTTGCAGTCAAAGACCAACTGGAAGTCATGTGGTTCAGTGGTTAGAATATTAGGTTACAAATTTCTTTCCAGACTTTTTCTTCTGGACATTGGATTAAAATAATTCTATATAAAATTCAATATTTTGCTCATTGTTAAGAATTCCTAATTTTTTAAGAGTCTGCTCCTTTGAACAAGGTCAAACAATCAATTGAAATGGCTCTATTTGCTTTTCATTTTTTTAATAAGCCCAACCTTTAACACCAGCTTTTGCAGTGATTTGGTTACCGCCCCAAAAAAGGGGATTCTGTTTGTATTTTCTCTTCTTCTTCATATCTCTCTGATCTGTCATCATGTGCATGCTCTGTCAGGAAAAGACACTTTAAAAATCTTAGTTTTTAGCAAGTAAACCTACACAGAGTGACTTAATTTTGATGACTCATTACACTTACATAAAGCATGTGGCCATGCAAGTGGAGGAAGAACAGCTGTGCTTTCTCAAGCATTTTAAACAGTTTTGTCATACAATTACTGTTTTCGTATTGTATTCCTTGAAGTTTGTTTGTTATTTAATACAGTCTTCAAAAATTAATTATAACGTGCAGTTGGTAGTCAAATCAAATCAAATCAAATGTATTTATATATCCCAATACCACAAATTATACATTTGTCTCATTGTGCTTTACAGACTGTACAGGTTACGACACCCTCTGTCCTTAGACCCTCGCATCGCACAAGGAAAAACTTCCTAAAAGAAACTCCACAATTAAAGGGGGAAAAATGGAAGAAACCTCAGGGAGAGCAACTGAGGAGGGATCCCTCTCCCAGGATGGACAGACGTGCAATAGATGTCGTATGTACAGGATAAACAACATGGAGTATTAACACTCTTCACAGGACCAGGTGTCTCTGCAGCATGCCAAGTTCATGTTTAAACCTTTAAAGGTTTGTTATACTGCTTATTATTATTGATTTCATCCGTTTAATTTAGTTTAATTCCCACTGTACTATAAATTGTATAATGGTTAACAATAAGCCAATAGGTAATATACAGATGCTGTGTCTTCCACATGTAAAACTTCTACGGATACGACGGAGTCATGGCAGCATTTTATATTCAGGATTAAATATAGAACTGAAATGCATTCAGGCCTGTTTATGTCCCCAGCAGGGGGATGATTGACATGGTATGTACTTTTTACATTAATCTTTTACATGAGACAAATACTCAGTCAGGTCAATGTTATGATACAGTGCGGGCTGAAAATGCACTGTCCATACAGCATGTATGAGTATATGAAACATTTATAACTTGTTCTATATTTCTACTTTCCTCAAGCTCAATACATCTTTTATACTTACTCAATATCTTTGTGCATCAGCAGCATGTCTAGTGGACTGAAAAAAAGAGAGAAAGAAAAGCATCTGAATAATGACACTATTGGTATATTTAGAAACTGACTTTAATCCAAAAATGAATGCATTCAAGTAAAACCAGCTCCATCTGTGCTGCCATACAGAATTATTGGCTTGACGGCTTTGACTTGATATGAACAAGAAATTCCTTTTTAATTTTATTTAACTTGATTTTACCATGTAGACTACAGTATATCTCCACAAGACAATCCTTAACTTAGAATATGGGCGAATTTACCCGAAAATACCTACAAACGACATACCCAAAGGAAATTGAAAGCTGCTCTTCAACCATTTGCACCAGATACATGATTTTGGTCTCATTCAAAAGATAACTCTCTTATTGTTCTTGCAAAATACTGAATCATCACTCCAAGTGCTTCTGGCACTGAGTAATAGTGGTCTGAATATACTGAATATGAAGAAAATACACTCCGCCAGAATTTCTTTGTTGAAAAAGATGTCTGAAGATGGGTATAGCAGGTAGTCCCGAGCTGGAATACACAATAGAAACATAGAATCAAGTGTTATCAAGTTCACCACCAAATTTCAGATAAAAAGGATAAAAACTTAATTTATTAGACAGGTTTGTCTAAGAGTAACACCAGGCGTACACCAACTGTGCAATATGTACATGTACTGTACATATTATAATATTTATTAATAAATGTTATTTTTATCTATTTATAAATAACTATTATATACCTATATTCCCTGTTAGTAGTAATCACACAGAGTAAGTGTATAAAGACATTGTTTTCTAATATTTTTATGTTTTCTTTGTATTTTTTTCTGTACAATAAATAATAAATATTATTTTGTAAATACATTTTATTTTGAAAAAACAAACCAAGGGAAGTGACGCATCTAATGAAAGAGGCGCTCATTTTCTATACGATGCGTGCGCCACCAGGACGTTGAGCTGGTCCAGGGTCAGTCTGTAACAAAAGAAGAGGGTGGGCACTTTCTTATCAAGTTGACACTCATTGGCTCATGAAGGTTGTAAAAAACCCATCGAAGCTCCGATTGGCTCAAAGGAAGTGTCAATCTAATGCTGAGAGCCTGCGCTAAAACCAGGACGTGTCTGAACCGTGATAAGCTCACAAGATATTACGTTATGACTTTTTATGATCAAAATTATGTAAAAATCGATCAGCTGATTTCACAGATTGCAACACCTGTTCATGGACTTTTATCGATGTGACGATGTTCACAGTGGATATTTTTTTTACCGTAAACGAACGTGTGGACCTCTGGCAATGCCTTAGGAGCGTCCTTTTCAAAATATTGCTGAAAAGAGAATATTTATGAGGCTTTATAGGTAAGTGGGCTCAAAGTTATGATTTTGATTTTGAGTGTACTTGCTAGTTTGAGGAGCTCATTGTACCGCTGTTGTGATTTTCATCTCCATATTAAAATAGACGAGATTTAAGCTTTCCAAAAATATAAAGAAAATTAAAAAAAATTCAGAATTCAAAAATGTACATGTACAGGCGCAATAAAACTCCTGCTGGGCCCGCCGGCGGGCCCGCACACAGGTGAGAGGTTTTTAAAGGCTATGAACCATGTACTTGCTTGCATCACTTCAGTTGTGCATACATATTTAAGAAAGACCTTTCTTTATATATGTAATTACTCCTGACTCACTAACTGCTCACTAACTGTACTAATTTTCAATCAATCTTTTCTAAATTGATTTCTATCCCCAGCCAGCTTCCCTACATCCCTGAATGTGTATTTGCATGAAACACCTTCAATAATTCTCGTAACAATTAGCCCACTATTTTATTTAAATTTTAATATCTGGTTAATTAGTGACCTTAATAAGCAACAATAACAACATATATCATTCAACAGCCCGGTGAATGGCTTCAGTGATCACTAATCCGATTATATTATATAATATATATAATATATTATTCCCTTCAGGATGACTTCAAAATCTGTCTCAGAGTGTGTTACAGTGCTAGGAAATGATGTCATGTTGCATGCAGAGTACCCTACCAAGGGGATAGAATAGTTTGAATGGGAGAAACATGCAGTCAAGAAATTAGATATGGAAATGAGTAAATGATGAACATTACTGTAAAAAGAAGCTCAATAATATGTTAATATGAATGGCCTGAAGTATAGTATTTGCATTGCACAGCACATAATGCCACTGAGGGATGAGGAATGAGGAGAGAAATGATTTGCTTGTGAGAGTGTATACATGCACATCTCAGTCTTTGATTGGTTGACTGACAGCCAGGAAACACAACAGAGATTGACACAGGATCCCAGACAAACATCAGCAGCCTGTAGCTAGTGCAGAATGATTAGAGAGAGGAACAGAAACGGATGACTTGTGCTGACATTTTGTAATATGCAAACAGCTAACTGTACGTGAGCTCCTCTCATATTCACACAACCCGGTTCCCTCTTTTAGCAGGGGTATTGATTATTTTGTAGCAGTCGACGCTCTGTCAGTCATAGTGATTGAGTTGACCCAGATTTTAGGGTTGATTTGTAGTAGCTGAGTGCAGTTCAAAATAACAAATCAGGGCCAGAGATGTTCAACAGTCTGCATGACTACAGTCAGTTTAGCAGTTGATTCAGTCAAATAATGAATTAATAAATAAATATATATGTTTATGGAATCTAAACAGGTTTATAAAACAACGATCCTGCTCTGGTGTCAAGAGAGAAGAGAGGAAACCTCTCTGGATAGCATGAGCATGCATGGTGTGGAGGTGAAATGAGTCCAAGGGTATTTTATGTTAATTATAATACATTCATTTTGCAAATCTAAACATCACATATTTGACAGTCACATTCTGCCCTGTGAATACATTTAACAGGCTCGGGGTGAATAGAAACGTGTGCTAGACTGTAGTCAACCATGCGATACGTCAGAATTAGCCTTTAAAGAAGTGAAATTCAGGTGAAAATGCAAAGCAACACCTTGAAGCAATATGTTTTAGTGTCCTCCCACCTTTGCATTCCATGTCCTTAATTGACTATGTTCTAGTCATTTTATGGCCACACTTACAAAGCCTAACTGAAGAATATAGCTTCACTCTCAGTCGGCCTGTCATTACAGCCAGCGGTGTATTATTAAAAGTAGAGCATAGCTTCAAATCCACATCTAGAAAAATGACTATTGCTAGTAAATGTGACAGATTGATCCTTTTTCACTTACTGCTAAAATCTGTGATGATGTGCAGAAGTGTATGACAAGCAGGACGTGTGTGTGTGTGTGTGTGTGTGTGTGTGTGTGTTTTTTGTACTTTTGTACTACTATCTTTGTGAGGACCAATTTGAGTTTTAGACCTAAGAGAACATTTCTGGACATTTGGTTTGTTTGTTTGACAGCTTTAAAGGTTGGAGGGGTACTAAGTGGGTTTTTGATAGACAATTTACCAAAGATAATGGCCATAATTGCAACAGCAGAGGCTGGTATGTCCTAACTTTTAGTCCCTATTGGTCACGCCCAAAAAAAGACAGATTCCACACTTCCCATAATGCAACTTGATAGCATCTTTAAGTGGACTCAACATATGTTAAACTCCAAACCTGAAGTTTATAACACAGGCTTTCACTTGTCGTTGTGAAACAGATGATGTTACTGTGTCATGGTGTTGATGCCACAGAGCAGTTTTCATCTCTCTGATCTAAGTTCAAAGTGAGCATGGCAGCATCCTGCAGCATCTGGCATGTAACAAGACAGAAGTTTTAACAGTCAGCACCACCACGCACATGTCATGTAGATTTGAGCTTGCAGAAGTGATCCATAACCAGACTTGTTTGAAATACCAAAAGCATCCTATTAATACTGTATATTTTAGCAATGGGTAAAATATTAGTAGTAGTAGTAGTAGTAGTAGTAGTAGTATACAGTGTATCTTACTGTAACCTTCAAAACAGTACACTGGCATTTCAAAGTATTACATAAAGATTGTTGCTTAATTTGCTAGATTTTGTCTGTCCTGTCAAAAGACGAAGGTAGAATTTCTGTCAGTATGTGGCCGTTTTCAGCAGGTCTTTTCTTTCTTAACTGCAGTTGTAAGGCGGTGCATTTCTTTCTCAAAATCTACTACAAAACGAAGAGAAAAAAAACAAGTTCAAGCAGCTTTAGGGAAGCAGCAAATGCAGAGTTAGTTCGCACATCGTTTTGACAATTCTTTGTCTGGCAAGAAGTAGGTATTCAAAGTGAATCATTATGCTGGGTGAATAAAAATCATCCTGTTTGTGTTTGAGTTGATTGCTTAAACGCTTGTTAGAATCACTGCCTGTATCACTCACAGTATTACCGTCTGTCGAAAAGAGAACCCACAGAGAATATGTGTTAATAAGGTGCAAGTTAGGTACACCAGAAAAGTCGTAAGTCTATGTTTAAAATATTCAGAGACTTGTTTGCGTTGTAAAGGTAACATGTATTCTATCATTAAGGGGTAGATCACAACACTATGGGCATGCTTTATCCTCATTGTCTTTCATTTCATTTGTCTCATTCTGACATTAGCAATAATAATATGTATCTTGGACACAATAATGTATTATTATTAGGGCTGTCGAATTAGCGCGTTCATTTCGATTAATCAATCACAGAAGAAATAACGCGACAAAAAAATGTACGCAGATTAATCGCGCTCTTAGATGCCGCTTGACTCTTTACGTCACAGACGCGGCGCGGCCACAGCAGCCTTGTCAACATGAGAAAACGTTACATGGCCCAGTGAATGGAAAGTTTACATTAATAAACTCCCGGATGTAACTGTTGATGCTCCGTTCTGTGCGATTTCTGCAGAAAATAGAACATCAAGCTGAAATATCACCTCAACGCAAAACACTCGGCTCGGAGCTAGCTAGCACCGCCACTGATGCTAAAGTGAGCGACCCGTCTCGTCATACCTCGATCAGGCGTTCAGACGCAGAATGAGTCAGTCTACCTGAGACACATTACCAAATCATGCTACCATGTTGACCAGTTTATAATGCCTACTCATTGATTCACTCATCTTCCAAAATCCATTTGAATAAATTGAAATGCTTCTCACAGCAAATATTGATATATGCAATTTAGATAAATTAATCAAAAAACTTGTAATTAATTAGATACATATTTTTAATCGCTTGACAGCCGCAATTTATTTATTTAATAAAGTTATCTTTCTTTTCATCATTACTGCTGGTGTCAAACTAGGAATAATTAGAGATCTCAGGTTTCTTTTGCTGACGTTGATATTCTACCACAAGCTAACAATTTATACTTATGTTATTACCCGTATTAAAGTGCATGTCAATCACATCAGAAATACCTATAGAAAACTTACCTTTTACATTAATGTAATCTTATTTATAGTGTGTTTGCCAGCGGTTATATCACAGCTTTCACACCTTAATCATTTCATAACCAATACATGTTTTTATTAAATATTAAGATGCATGCAGCATGGTCTGAAATGCTTCAATTAGCTTTTGTGTCCAGTGTTTGGAGGCCCTAGGCCTAGGCTCTTTGTAAAAGCAAACTATTGTGGCAAGAGGGGTCATATTGGTGTCAAGCCAAACATGAAATATCAAACGAGAGCTGTGCAAAAAAAAAAGAAGAAGAAATAAATAACTGTATATGACAGTTGTTAATTTGTCTTGCTTTAATCGTTCTAAAACATGTTTCCCTGTATATATTGTAAAGTATTCTGAGGGTTTATCTACCTTCTGACTAACTTTTTTTCCGACTAGATTGGAAAAGTTAAGACAATACTCTCGCTCAATCAAGGGCTAAATGTCCAATCGCACTTCCAGTACCAGGCAGGTAATTGGAAATGCAATAAAGTGAGTCTTGTGGGTGAGCCTGCTGTGCCGCTTGCTTTGAATCTGAATGGGTCTTTGCAAGTTCTGTCACGACTTCAAGCCTCGAACCATCTCCTTGTACTTCCTGAGATGTGGGTCAGACTCTACAGGCCAGGCTATCTGGTTTGGTGCTGTCACACTGAATCTCCAGAGCATCTGCTGCAGGTGCTGACGAAACGTCCTCGCTCATCTGAAGAAGTGATCTTCCTGGATTTGCAATTGGAGTAGATTCAGTGTCAACATCCATTAGAGAGCTGGTAATTGAAACTGAGTGCTAATAGAGTCTTGGGCACATTGGAAATACACTCCAGCAGTTAAAAGTATAGTGAAGTAATTTGAAGATAAGATACTTTAGAAGCACTTGTGCAGATGCTTGCACACTCACATGCACACGCAGTCTTTCACTTGGAAGATTAATTTCAATTTGAATCCTGATAAACTCTAAACAATATTCAAGATTATCAATCTCAGTAAATGATAAATACTAAGTAGGAGACTCAATAAAACAAACATAAACCCACTTTTTTTTTTTGCTCCCTCTCACTTAATCCCTTTACAAGCCCCCACCCAGGGATGTGCAGTCAGGGGAGGCCCCCGATCATCATAAAAATTAAAAAAACAAATAACAATAAAATAAAATATAAATGTATTTTTGTCCACTGGTCTGTGCTATAAATACATTTTCTGTATGATTCCAATAATTTAGATCATTTTTATTGTCAAAATCGCTTAATTTATATATTCTCTGTTCAGATACAGGAGAGATGCGAGCTGAGGCAACGACGAGCTGAGCCTCACCTCGGATTGCGCAATCCCTCGCAAACTAGGTTTAGCGCATGCATTTGGCGCGTGCCTGTTGCTATCTTTCTGTATGTCGCCAATATAATGTTTACAGACACTTTTATTATGCGTCCTGACTTTCCATTGTCCAGTTAATGTATGTAATGTATGTGTGTAACATATTTAGTCTTGTTGATGCGACATAATTCCACAGTGAGAAGACACCAGGTGAGGCAGACAGTACTCTGCCGCACTGAAGAGGGCGCATGTGAGCCCACAGGTTCGTGTTGCTGCTGTTCTTCTACGCAGAGACGGTAAGCACCAACAAGCTACTGCTAGCTAAAATAACCAGTAGTCAATGTTCATGCTGCCAAGAAAATGGTGAATAAGCTTCTCAGTTGGGTTCATATATTTGTAAATCTGACTCTGAAAGAGTCAGTGCCTCCCCAGCCATGAACCTCACCGCACGTCACTGCCCCCACCTAGATCAGGTTGAATGCAACCTTTGGTGTCACTGGCTGCCATGATGGATTTATCGTGCTTTCTGCAGCTCTGAAGGCTTCCTTATATGAATGTCCTCATGTTCTGCTAAATTTAGCTTATGTCACTTCCATACTATACCGAGTATTTTATCTTCACCAACGTTGCTGCCATTAAAAGTATTTAAAAATTCAGTAATTGTAATACTAATGTAATCATATAAAGTTATATGTGCAATACATAGATGAATAATTTATTTAGCCTCTGGCAGCCTGGCACAGGAGTCTCATTAGCAGACCCTTTTGAACTACATCCTCTACAGTACCTTCAAAGGTCGGGTCCCCAGGAAGGGTGGGGGTGTGTGCTAAAGTACTACCACTGGGTACTAGTTGGACATTAACACATAGTGGCTTTAAATAACATGCCCTGAAATTACACAGCATTTGAGTTATTTTATTCCAAAGCATTGTACTTCTTCATCTGTACTGCAAGTACATTCTGTTTTGTTTTTCTGCTCCACTTCTTGCTTGACAACTGTTGGATTAGAGGATGATACTTCTGTCTGAGATAGTCTGGGGAATTGGTGTAAACTGGATGACATCAAACCTTTCTTTATGAAACTCTGACACTCAAAAAGTTCTCTCTTTTTGTTACTTCTCACTCATTATTTGTCTGGAGAGGAAGGTTTTTGCTTCCATTTGTTCTTTAACAGGATGGAAAATTCCACTGATTCATCAAAGTTTTCATTTGTTTTTGTTAAAGTTTCTGTTTTGTTGTGATCCTAACTAAAGTTGGTGTTACGCCCCATGACAGTCACCTGACACTGAAAGGAGGAAATTGATTTTGTTACAATGAAATAGTCCCCAGAAACATACAGGACAACTTAACTTTCTGGTTTATTATTGCCGTGCTACTATAAAGCTTTTTTGACACTCAAAATAATATTTTTTTTAAATGACAAAATATTGGTCACCAAAAAAACAAATAAATAGTAAATGTCGTACGAAATATTAGCGAAAATGTACAGTTCATATAATAAGTATTAATAGATATTGCTAATAACGAAATAAATAAATAATTCTATATAAAGAGAGCTTAGTAATTTTTTTTGTTTTCATATTGTTTTTCTATTTACCGTCTGAGAAACATATGGGATACTCTATGTTTATAAGAAGCATAGGAAGTCTTTGCAGGTGATTCAATGATTACTTTCTATATTTCAGACACTTTTAAACATATTTTTCTTCCATAAACCGGAAGGCAATGCCTACTTTGCTCCGAGTTGATCTAGACACAAAGACCTATTTTTACAATTAATAAATACATTATTAATTTAATTTGGGTGCTCCACAGAATCAGAGAAATAACAGTATTATTATTATTATTATTAAAGAGCTAAACTACAATAACAAAGAAAGCTTAAGGGTACATTATATCAGTGTAGAAGTTGTATTATAAATATGTTACCACAACAAGTTTCTTAACGATATCTTAAATGTTGCCTTTAAAAAAAAAAATCAATTTCTGGATAAATAAACAGCACTTTTGAACAATGTATTCCATTAAATTAAGTGATTATTCTAAATGTTGTTTCTATGTATTTTGTTTCTTCCACTGCACCACTAAAACATGACTTGAATTAATGTTGAAGCTTTGTGAAACTGGAGGAAGTAGCATCCCAAGGGTGCCCGCATTAAACAGCTTGTTTATCGGAACATATTAAAAGGAACACCTATTAATTTTTCACTGTTTTGTGACATAAATAGGAACATATTTAAAAAAACGTCCAAAGTTATGAGACACCACATTAAAAGTGAGTTGACTATTTTTACCCTGGCCTTTCATCCTAGAGGAATTCCAAGGTAATTATGATGATGGTGGCGTATCATCACTTTTTAAGTGGTTACTCACATTAGTATCAATTATATAGTGCCCCTTAAAACAGCTGCTTTCACACAGAGAAAGGATTAATGTAAAAGCTGACGCACAATAATTAAAGACCGTTGGAGATCTTTGTGTTAGGTGAAATATTTATCATGATCTTGTTAAAATGTGAATTTCTTAAATTGATGTGAAGTTGGATGAAAATTTGAAATGTGATTCTGACTTATACACACATTTCACTGAACACAGAAGACAGAATGTGAGGCCATCAGAGGCCATCCTTACCATAACACTACTTTAGAAGCAATTAAATTCAGGCGGCTGGTGTTACCGTAGTTTTACTACGTAAAATCTTGAAAGGCCCTCTCTAGAGCCAGACTTTGTCCATTCTGAGTGACTGTAGAAACATGGCGGTGCAACATGGTAGACTTCTTGAAAGAGAACCCACTCACTATGTAAATATGAAGGGCTCATTCTAAGGGCATAACAACACAGGTGATTATACACTAATGAAAACATAGTCACAAATAATATATTGCATTTCTTCAACTAGATCCCCCTAAATACTACCCACTGGCCCTTTATTATGTATATATATGGTAATGTTTTCTTTGTGATTTATGACCAAACCCTCAGGTAAATAAGTTGGATACTTATTTACATATCTCCAAATTCAACTAAAAAGTCTTTATCCTGTCAACATAAAAGGTTTCAACAATATTTATGTAATACAAAAGGTGAAAATAGAAATGCCAATCCAATTTTCAGAGTGCTATTAATATTTCTTAAAGGTGTGATTAGTACATGAGGGAAGTGCAATTTAATCAGATGTAGACGTATTGATGCCTGAACCTGTCAAAGGGGTAAAGGCAGCTTTGAGAACATAATACATATATTGCAGGTATTTTAATTATTGCCTGAAGATATGATTTTAAGAGCTGGAATTAGCTTAGGAGTTGAGAATGTGCACATGATTTTAATCAATCCCTCAATTTAGTGTGGCTTTGGAAGGTCAAATAATAAAGGGGTTTAATATCACTGTTATGATTTGAATGATTTTACAGGGAAAGTGCGGTCTATGTTAGAATTTCGTGTTGTGACTGGAACAGATGTTTCATGTGTGGAGTGGTGGCAGGAATTGTTTGTTAGCACATAAATAGCAATCTGGGAAATAGATTCCTTAAAGAAGAAAATGACTTTCTGATCCCTGTGGAAGGTGAGTGAAAGCTTTTGCAAATTATAACATGCAGGCAAGAGATTGTGTGCTGAGAAAAACAGAGAGTAACAATTCAATTTCATCTACTGGGGGTGTCAGGGTCAAAGTTCAACCTGCAAGGATGGAAAACAAGCACTCCTGTTGAAAAAATTCAATTTACTTAGCTGCCACACTGCGATATGGTCTCAAATTAGTCCCGAGAATAGGAGAGGGGGAAGTAATTTTTTTCTAGTTAAATAAATAACACAGGATGTTGCATACCCACAGTAAAACAATATATCACAGGAAGAAGTTAAAATTAATCTTTGGATTGTTTTTTATGTTGATAAAGGCCAACTTAAACAGGTTTTACTTGGATCTTAAGTGTCAGCTGGATGGTGTGTTTCATTATCTCTTTGAGATTAGGTGAGTGGTACTGTGCAGATTTGCCCGGCATAGCATACGTATATAATTATAAAAGCGGGTGGTGTTTGACATCAGTTCCTCTTATTAACTTTCAAGCAGCACACAGTTACGTAGTCTGGGAGGACAGTCCAGAAAAAAGTTTCTGGAAACAACTGTTCTTCTCCAGTATGCACTGAATATACAAAATATCTCAAATATTAATATTAATACATGTTTCACCTCTTGGGGACAGCAGAAATACATTTAAACACAACATTGACATAACCTGCAGTGTTTTATTTACATAACTTGATGAATAGTGTGGTTTCAATGCGCAGATATTTATAATTCATAAAAAAACAATGACATTAATGTTCTGTGATTGCACCTTTGAAATGGATCATTAACACTTAATTGACAAAGTAAAGTGAGGGAGGGCAGACGGATAAATGTGTGACTGACAGCTCCGAAAGAGAGATCTTTATTTTTCTTTATTAGTCTACGAGTGAGTGAGTGACATGAGAGTTTGTTTCTTGCAGTCTTTTTCTTCTTTTTTTGTGCTTTTCTTTCTTTGATTTTTATTATCTTTGAAAATTGAAAATCTTGTTGTTTATTTTGATACTTGGTATCATTACAAAAAGGATGCCTTCAGGTGGCATTACAAAATATCAAAACAGCATATGGCTCATACATTATATATATATTTTTTAAAGAAACCGAGCTATTAAGACAAATCTCTGCTTTTATTTCCTCTCTTGAGGTTGAAGATAAAAGTATTTTTGCTCCAGATGCAGAAAATGTTTTCTTCCCTCAAATTGGGACAGATGTTGCAGAAATAACATGCTGTCTAGATATCTAAACTAACTAACTAACTATATGTCTAGCCTCATATAACCCCCTTCGGAGGCTAGTTCCAGTACAATAAAGCTAGTTTCTTAATGCCAACGCTTTATAAGGTTACAAGAACCATTGTGCACTGAAAACAGATGCATCCAAACCCAGAGTTTTAAAGAAGTGTCTGTATGATGCATTCAAAATGATTAGTTAACATATAGTGAAACCACTACTGTAAGCTGTCTTCCCTTAAATAATCTATTCATGATTATTCTTACAGCAATAAATACATAAGCATGAAACATTGAGTGTATAGATGGATGTTAAATACTGCATTAAAGCTCTAAATGCTGTGATATAGTTAAGCTGATGTGTCGATAAGTACTTGTTAGTGCTAACTTGGCAGTGTGTTTGCAGATGTTTGGCTCAGCATGTGTCATCTGATGAATCTGCTGCCTGTCTGGCAGTGAGGAATGTTGGCTACTCTCCCTGTTTTATCATGGGGAGGCAGCTCCGACAGAAAGTCTGACAGCGGAAATCCTTATAGAGGAGAAGGTGATACGGTTTGGCCATAACTAGAATTAACGTGTGGAAGAGAATTTGGGAAATTTACCATCACAACAAAGATCAGTTCTTATTATGAAGCATTCAGCCAGTTTTTTCTTACAGGTCAGCGACTGATGTGCCTTTTAAAAACTGGCATGGAGAGAATGAATCTTAATTATCTGTATTATTGCAATAGTGTAAACTAAATTGGAGTAGCTGCATGGACAGGGTGGATGAGTTGAGATGCCTAAGGAGAAAAAGAAAGTGGCAGAATTGGATTTAGAAAATGTGAGTCATCCATGAAAGGGAGAGTAGCATATACTATTCCAGAAATTGTTTTAAAATTCCTCAGATCTATGTTTCTTCCCTTGTCAGTGTCATAAGTTTGCAGAGTCTTCAGACGGTTCTGCTTGCATATAGACATATAACATTTCAATGTTTCCTTTTGATAGTAAAACAGATTGAGGTTAATCCGGCTGGAGAAAGGTGTCATGGACATTCTTAGAAAAGAGGATGCACCTTAAAGGGCCTACGAAATGATAAACATGAAATTCTACTGATGATAGTAAATGCTATTTGTGGTCTAAAATGATGTGTTATTTATGACACAATGCCCGCAGTATTTAATAAATCACGATTTAGTATGTTGACCACCGATGTTGACATTGCCACTACCAGAAACAGCCGACGCCGTGTTCTGACGTCACAAGTAGAACACAGTCCACCAGTTGAATACACAGACATCACGGCAGAAGTGTCAGACTCTGACTCGGATATTTCCACAGAATCGAGTAACAGTGAGTCGTCAATAGACTCGTTGCACTTTGAAGAAGAGGAGTTTATTGAAGAGGTTAAGGTGGTGAAAACAGACCAGCTCGAGCCACAGTATTCAAGATGGAGACACAGACGGAAGCGAACATGCGGATGATGGTGACGGTGATTCTGGATTTGGCGGAGATCCTGCGCGGCAACAGAACACAGACAGGTATATACATTTGACTATAGTTCATAGAACTTCTCAATATATAGTAAATACATGATAATAAAATGTAACATTATCCTCGATCGTAAATAGATCACAAGCTATTCTATATTGAGTTGATAGCTTGGTTTCCTTGAATTGTTATGGAACCCGACTAGTTGTCCGCGAATTGTTCGATAGCTAAATATTCAATTACTTCTCTACTTGGACACATCGACGTCTGTAAAGCTTGATAACTTGATACTTTCTCGAAGTTTCTGCGGTTGAGGTTCTATCGTTGTGTCTGATGTCAAACGTCATATATTACGAGGCTGTATATAAAGCATTAGCTCTTAGCTAACAAACAGACTGGAGAACAGCGCTGGTTTATAAAGTATAGTCTGCCTACTGACCGTTTTACGGCTGCCTATAGTAGCCGGAACACTTACCACATTTTCATGGAAGTTACGATGTTGAAACTTTACGAGAATTACGTGAAACGGGTAAAAGGTTTTTGCTACTAGATAGATCCGATCTCCGTACGACCATAACAGGCTTATGAGCTGCTTACGAGCCTGTCGTAAAATACAGGCATATAAGTAGTATGAAATTAAGATGACATTAATATTGGTCTTTATTCTGGATATTGCATATTGTGTACATGTCCTTACCACTCTTCTTTTGTACATTTAGGTGTACATGTGAAAACTGTACAATTATTGAAGCAATTGAAGAGCTGCTGCCAAGAAAAGGATGTCATGGAGGAACTCAATGAATATGAGGGACATGGTGCAAACATAACCTGCATAACAGATCGCCCAGGATTCAAATCAAAGTGTCTGGATGTTTGGGTGTTGCAGACAGCCTACCAAAGGTATTCGAATAGGGACAGACAACAAGCAGGTGATCAGCCACGTAATGAGGAAGTTACTTGTGTGCACAAATGGGTAGAGCTCAGAAACTTTGATGTATTTATGGGAAGTTGAATGATCACTCTGGCAAAGTTACAGAATACATAGATAAATAAGCAAATAAGGTTGAAGTGATTACCATTGACATGTATTATCTTGTATTTTACAGAATGTATCACTATATGGCATACCGCCAGCTGGTGAGATTCTGCAGGGGAATACTTGGTAAGAACCACAGACTGCCATCATGTGCCATTCAAAAGATCTGTGCTACGTTTCCATCTGACAACTACACGTCGTTCAAGTATCAGCACTTTATTAGAGTCAATAACAAAACACAATGTCAGTTTAATGATCGAATCTGCTTCTATACAGCACAACAGCATCCCTCTTGTTTGGTTCTTCCCACCGACTGCTGAGTGGAGCTGGGACTTCGAAAGGTTCCTCATCAACATTGTCTTGGCACAAAGCGTAGAGTCTCGGTCAAGAGTTCAGTAACATACTCTGCAAAAAATATGTTTTATAATCAAGAATTATGTTTTATATATATATATATATATATTATATATATATATATATATATATAATGTGTATGTGTATGTGTATGTATATGTGTATCTGTATCTGTATTTGTATCTTACATATCAATATTTAAACATTATGATGCTGACCTTTGGAACAACCAACATGGATTGGAACTTACAGTCCAGCTGACCTGACATGTGATCGCGCCTGCATGGATTTGTGGTGTGTCCGTTTGTACATTTTGACATGTCTGAAATGTACAAAACACAACTTTACTAATAAATCTCTCAAACCAGCTTGATATTGTATTGCATGTTTATACATGTATGCGTAAAGAAAATATCTAATAACATTCATAATAAAAGATGTGGTTGAATTGATTGAGAGAGCAATGAATTCAACAAATTAAACAAATATATGAATTATGTACATGCATGTGGTGATGCTATACATTGTATTTTTAACACGTCATGTGCAGGTCTACTGGTACTACAACTGTAATGTACAGATGATGTACAGTCTGTATACTTACTGGTGTACACACAGCTTCCTCCACAGTGTGGATGTCCAATAGATGGTCGCTGATCATACAGGTATCCTCAGTTCTGTCAGTGGCTTCATTCACCAATGTTTCAATACCTCTGTAATAATAGGGTGATAATTAAAAGTTAAATAGACTCAAGCTTTTGCTCAAACTACAGAATAAAATGGGGAAGCCTGTTATAAACATTGAATATATACTTAATTAAGCTAATGAAGTGTAATTAGCTAAAGTTATTAATACTACAAACAATAACACACATATCGGCTAGGGCCTGGTGTAAACTCGTTACATACAGTAGGCCTAGACCGATTATGGCTTTATGCTTGAAACAATAAATACAGTAAACAAGTAGCACAGCTTACCTTTGCTCTCCCTTTTGGCGAATGCATTTCGTCGTCTCTTTGGTGGAGGACTCTGCACCGGCGGACGTGTTTGAGTCGGCGTGCTGGCTTGTGCTGGCTGGGTCTCGGCAGTATTGTAAGCACAGCATCTGCGTTCAGTTTTAAAATATTTTTGAATCTCATTTCCTTGGCGAACATAGTTGATTGTTCGAAACACAATCTCTCAAAGTGTTGCCCACAAATCATCGGTTTCATCGACGCACTTGTCTGTTCCATTTTATCATCTTTTGGCCACAAAAAGCTAGATTTGGAGACGGCCCCACATCCCTATACAACACATGGCTTCACAATTATTCTTGGCGATTGATTGTTGTCCATTCTTTCTCATAATAATTGACATCAGTCTTTGCTGGACGCTTCAACGCAGACAAATACTGGTGGCAGCTGTGTTCTACTTGTGACATCATCGCCCGAACATTGCCGAAGTGGATGCTCCCGGCGCAGTGACCGATTGTTGTTAGCGGAAGTCATTTTTATGCTGTTATGATCGTGATTTATTTAGAACACATAAATAATAAAAAAATATATATGGCACATTTCACAATATAAATGCACCCTCTATCATATACCAAGCCCAATAACACTGACACAATATAATTTTGTAGGCTCTTAACAATGCTTACTGACTCAATATGTTTCCCCCTACATGTTAGGGATTTTTCTTCATCAAATCAGAATCAGAATAAGGTTTATTGCAGAGTAGTGTGCTTGAAAAATCAAGCACATAAATATATAAATATAATAACTTCTTCAACTGCCGCAGGAAGTACATCCTCTGCTATGCTTCCTTGGTAATGGAGCTGATGATCTTCTGAGGTTCTGGAGAATGAGGAAGCCCAATAAAGACTTCACAGCGTCAACTGGTGGAAATCCACAATGATCTCCACTGTTTTAAGAGAGTTTGGCTCTAAGTTGTTTTGTCTGCACCAGGTTATTAGACAAGCTGCTCCCCCCGCGACCCGACCCCGGATAAGCGGTAGACGATGGATGGATGGAGGTTACCAGACAATCTCCGACTTGTAGGCGGACTCATCCCCACCAGAGATGAGTCCAATGAGGCTGGTGTTGTCTGCGAACTTCAGGAGCCTGATGGACCGGAGGTACAGCTGTTGTTGTACAGGTCGCATAGCAATAAACCTATATATTGCTCGTAATAAGCTGCTTGTACAAACAACCTATGTGGACATATGTTGGGCAGGACACTCTCGTAAAAACATGTAAAATTGTTGACTGAAACAAAGCAGCCAAATTGCTCTGGGCTGTACATGGGCCAAGCTGTACTTTGAGGTTAATGCTAACATTAGCATGCTAACATTCTAAAAAATATATAAATGCATAAATAACAATGCATTGATTACACAGCCAGTAAAGGAATAAAGATTGCAATATTTTCGCAAATATATGGAAAGAACAATTAAAAAAATAATAATAATCTGCAGTGCTCAAGCAACTGTAATCACACTCTCATGTTTGATGCAAGCTGCTCATGAGCACACAGCTTCTTGAGGCGGTCAAATTAGTCTTGTATTAGAGAGACGAGATGTGAGATTGCTCAAGACTGTGTTCAGGTACGTGGATGTGTTCAGGTACGTGGAAATGAGCTCCATCCTGTTATCTTCTATATACCGGAGCTGCTCATTACTCTGCGCCAGCTGAGCGGAAACAAATGCAATCTGTATGGAAATGCATGGTGCTTAGTCACAACACTGCCTGTGGGTAATAGCATAGTGTATCTTCTGTGTGCTTATGCCATGTTCACATCATATCAGACAACGTCAAAGAAAGCGATGACATGCTGCAACTTGCAAGCATTTGCGTATTTAACTTTAACGAAAGCTTCGCATTTAAGATACTTTGTATCTGTAAACTGTATTTGGACTGTCTCTGTGCGCTCAAACCAACCAGATCTACTCTAACTCTTCAAATATACTGGAGAAAATTACTTTGAACACAACTCAGTAAACAAGTTAATCGCCAGTTGAAATAAAAATACATGTAAAGCCCCATTTAGATTGGATTTATTTCTCTACAGGAGTTAGGGTCATTTTAACATTTTCCTGTCTAGGTCGCTTATATTGATAATATTTCCCCACCCACCCCAGTAATCATTACAGCAGCAATTACCTGCATTTTTTCAGTGAACTCGCTGGTCCTCCTGTAATTTAAACCAAATTCCTTGTATTTTACATGGATCTCTGGGTTTTTTTTCATGTAAAGATATGCTTGTCAAATCCACTCTGCACTAGAGGTTTCATGTTCATCTTTGCAGGTCTTGTGTCAAAGACGATATGTCGATCTGTGTCGGCATTTGTGTATTAGACAGCGATTGGCTGTTTCGAAATTGTGACGTATGCCTACCAAATCTAGCTTTCTCAGAGTACATTTTAATCTACATTTGATTTTAGGGAGGTGGACAGCCATCTTTCCCTTTAGCAGAGGAATGTAAAAACACCTGTAGTGCATATGCAACTCAACATCGGACAATTTAGTAACGTAAACATAAGCAAAATATATCTTTGAGTGGAGAGGATCTTTAAAACTGGACAACATTTGTTAAGATGTCTTGGTTAGATGTTACTTTAACACGTTAAATGACTATGGATCATTATGTTTTCTACACACTACAATAAAGACAGTATGCTTTGAAAAAACGTTTCCTTCTTTACTGTCGGATGCTCGTGTTGACTAGCGTCTACACCTTTTGACACCAACTAGAAGAAAAGTTTAGGCCCCAAGGAATTCCCATAAGTATTATTCTACTTGTAATTACCACCTTTTCACAGTCAGAAGGTTTTATTCACAGTCATTCCGATATGACATGAATGCAGCATTCGCGCACTTGTAATTTAACAACAACTTCAGTTCTCTACATGCCACACTGAAGAAGTACAAACTAGTATTTTTTTGGCTCTCTCTACAGCTGTTCCTACTACTGTCTCCATGTATGTCATATTTAAAGTGTGGGATTCTAGTGGCATTATCATCTGAACAAAAGTGTGGAACTTATCAATGATTTCTCTGCAGGAAAAGTATATTTTAGCAAGTCATTCATTAACCTATCATCATACCAATTCCCTGCACATATTTGTTTTGTTTGATTCTTTCTCTTTAGACTTTCCAGGATTGAAAAGCTTTTGACTTTTAATGGGGGAATATGACTTCAAAATCTTTTGTGAGTGTGTTTGCTAAATTAATTACTGCACCGTACTTCCTATGGGGACCTGATTTTGTTCTTTCACTGGTGTAAAATGTAACACGTGTTGGTCTTCTGTGAGTTATTTTTATATTTGTATAATACATTTGTTCTGATTCTTCTTTAAGGTATCTCATTATGTTCTGATTTATAACCATTGACACCTAATTAGTTGTCTTTAACCTTTATTGAAAATGTGTTTAGCTCGCTGTACAGCTGTGTGCAGATAGCTAGGGAGTTTGGGATATGTTCATAATATTTCAGGTACATTTCAGGTTTGTTTTATGTCAAAAACAATGACTGCATTATTAGTTCTGATCTTGTGACCATCTTCCTCTTTTTTAAATCTTAGGAAGTCCCACTTTCAAGCAATAATCCTCTCCTGTGAGTCCATGTAAGAGGTTGTAGAAGCAGATTTATTAGACAACAAAACAGTAAACCTCAAGAGAAATAAACATGCAAGTGATTTAAATAAATCTTATTATCGGGGAATGCATTTGAGCTCTGAGAAAATGCAGAGCGGTGGACTCGATTTTAAATCATCTATCAAGTTACCAGCTGAAATGCTATCGTACCATAATTCAACACATCAGAATGGATGCATTTCATAACTCTGATCTCTGAAAATATGAACTGACAATCAAATGAATTGAAGGTCAGCGGGAAAAAGATACGCGCTCTTGGGAATACCTGAGGTTTAGTTCAGCATCTGCATTACACAGAAGTACCAGTCAGAGGTATCACTGGCCAACAGGCTTTCTTTCTCTGTTCCAGAAATGCAGACTGCTTCAACCTTATAAATGTAAAGGTCATAAAGTGGGAATACATGCTGATTTAGTAAACATGAATAACATGTGTCAGAACCTCAGGATCCTCTGTATCTCAATGTCCCAGTGTCATTCATCATCCATAGCTTTGAAAGTGCTTTTTGAAGAACATCATTATGAAAAATTTCAGTGCATACCGTACACCAAACAGAAATAGAGATGGGAGATCAAACCAATTAAGGTAAAGCATGTAAGACATGTGGAGATTAGCTCGTTGATTTACTGAATTAATGCAGCATTACCTACTATGGGTCAAACCATGCACATGTACAGAGAAGAGTATAATTCATGACAACAATTTATTATGTGCTAATAAAAAATATGTATTACAACATTTTTTATCACAATATATATGCATAAATGTATATTTATTTTTCTATAATTTTGGAACCTATGCAAACAAACACACAAACACACACACACACACACACAAACACACAATTATGAATTTAATACTTAATTTAATACTTTAATACCTAATTTATGAAATGAGGGTTATTTCTGTAAATGTAGAAATGTTCATTAACCTGTGCATGTCACACTAGATATGTTTTACTAAGGTAGTCACACCAGTTATGTTGTATCCATCTGAAGTGTGGGGTTTAAAAAAAAAAAAACCTACAGCTCAAATGTCTTAAGTAAACCCTAAAGGTTCAAATGAAAACCTGCAATAATATTGCCAACAGGGTTGGAAAGATACTACTTTGTGTCACAGTTAAAAAGAGAATGATTGGCTATTGGGGAGGCTAATAGAAGGTAGAGGAACTAAACTCAGCCAAATAGTGTACAACTATTTGCTCAGTCTGCATAATATATAGGTAGATATGCATCACCACGGGTCTTACAAGTTAAGCAGATGCTGGGTGACTGGAGTTTGTCTTAACTCTGGATCACACAAAAGTGAACTGAGGCTGAAAGATCCGTTAATGTTAAAGTGGCAAAGTGAGCTCAGAAGAATGACTGTATGTAATATGTATGTAGAATTTAAACAAGATTTTACATTTACAAAGGTTGTGGCATGATAACCAAAAGTACAGACAGACCAGAATTCCTAAAGTTATTGTGAGATATAAAGGGCTGGATAGGAACCAGAGGTTCTGCAAAATGTGTAATAACAATCGTTTAGGAGACGAGTATGACAGTTAGTTTGAATATAAGAATGAAAGCATTAATTAATTACAGTGAAAGGAACGTGCTAAAATATTACTTAAACCGCCGATCTTTGTTTAAATGTATTTTGTTATTACAATCAGATAATCCAAAAAGGTGCCAGGTGCCTTTTTAAACAACGTCCTTCCATTGTTTAAGTAACATGTGTTGTACTTTAGCCATGCAGTGTGGCATCGCTTGGATATCATTGTATGTTCTGTTTATGCTCCATACCATGGGATCATTGTCCTGAGCCACACAAATAAATTAAATAATAAGAAAAGTGTGACAATAATGAGGAGTACATGGATTTCTTTTATATGCTGTATTTATATTTATGGATGTGTGATCTGAAATAAAATACATTAAATGTACATAAGAACTCTTTATTAATGTTTAATGAGTTTTATTGATACAGTATGTTCGTTTTATTTCAAAATAAATGTTTAACACATTAATATTTGATTAACTTGCGATGTTGATTCTTTTGTGCATTAAAACCTCTTAACGGGTGGACGGCCCGCCGGCGGTCAGCTGTAGTTGGAGTTACGCGCAATGTCGCATATTTTTAGAAAGCTTCGAATCTCATGTATTTAGTGGGATAAACTGTTTTGAGATCAAAATCACAACAGCAAGTACAGTAGGCATATCACATAAGCAAGCACACTCAGTCAAACCCATAACTTACCTATTAGGTCTCATTGTCCCGTCGGCAGTAATCATTAAAAAAAAACACTTCCGGTTTCATTGTCGATGTCCCCACATCGTTTCCAGTACAAAACATTTCCATCTTGAACATAGTCACATTGATAAAAGCCCATGAACAGCTGTTACAATCTTTGAAATCAGTTAATCATTTGAGAGATGTTTTTCTTCACACGGAGCAGATGTTAGTTGTCTGCATGCGCCGCCGAACAGCTGATACCCAGGTGGAGAGCGGGCATCAGCTGTTAGATTGACACTTGATCTGAGGCAATCGGTGCTTCGTTTCGATATCTAAAGCCATCAAGGCCAATCAGTGTCCACCTGATAAGGAAGTGCCAGCTCTCTTCTGTTTACAGACTGAGCTGGAGCAGCTCAGCCTCCTGGTGACACTTTTATTGTGTAGCAATGAACTGCTCCATCTTTTGACATCTGATGCTCATGCCTTTATTCTTTCAAATGTAATATTTTTCAGAATTGTATTTATTAATTACAAAATACAAAAACACAAAAATATTACAAGAAATGTATTTGTACTTCCCTTACTTTGTGTCATTACTACTGGCAGGGATAAATGGGTATATAATAGTTATTTATGAGCAATACAAATAATATTGTATTAATAAATATTAAAATATGTACACATGCACAGTTTGTGTACGCCTGGTGTTACTCTTAGAAAATTATGTCTAATAAATTAAGTTTTTATCCCTTTTATCTGAAATTGGAAGTTTTACTTCATATCACTTGGTGCTATGTTTCTATTGTGTTTTCCAGTCCATACCTACCAGCTATACCCATCTTCAGGCATCTTTTTCAACAACAAACTTCAGGCAGAGTGTATTTTCTTAAAATTCAGTAAATTCAGACCACTATTACTCAGTGCCAGAAGTACTTGGAGTGATTAATCAATGTTTTTGCAAGAACAATAAGATAGTTATATTTTGAATGAGACCAAAATCATGCATCTGGTGCAAATGGTTGAAAATCAGCTTTCAATTTACTTTGGGTATTTCTTTTGTGAGTATTTTTCGTATTTTCGAGTAAAGTCCCCCACACCTCAAAAAAAAGATTGATTCTGTACTTCCCACTTTCATGCCGTGGCTACATTGTTTGTACATGCATTCATAATCATTTGGACAAACATTCAGAGTCCAAACATGCTCATACATAAAATGTATCAATCGTCACATGAGATGTGCTCAGGGTTTCAATAAGCACATTTATTATATTGTGCTTTTTGGGATTAACAAGAGAGAAGCCAAAGCCACAGCTCATGTAAGAATGTACGTACAGGTGTGTGTGCGTGAAGGGGAAACAAAAGACAAGGAATATATAGTAGGTACAGTGAATTTAACGTAAAATGGACGCTCTTTTAAATCCGTTTCATACTTGAGAGTAACACTAAAGCAAAAGCCAATTTCTGGTCAGTGCAGGGAATCTTACATTTCTCCAGATTTCCATAGAGGAAGTAGAGTAGTAAATCAGGGACATGTTGGAATAGGCCATGAAATACTTCATATTTAAGTGACTGATTAAGGCAGATTAAGACTTTGTGCTGCATATATTCTGATTTATATACACAGTATGAGTTGTGTGACTATTACATTAAGTAATTATATTTTGGAGAAAGTCAGGTAATATGCCATTTCTATTAAATGTTTTAATTCTGACATATTACTTAAATAATAACTGGGCACATTATTTCTATTGCATTTGTAAATATTTAAATAAATGTACCCAATGTAAAGAGACAATTTTACATTTTGTAAAATGAGAATAATTCCCTAATAATATTTGGTCAACACCACCTGTTTTGGTGGTCGTTATCAGTCATAATTACCATTTTAATGCTTTAGACAGAGCAATCATGGGCAAACTGCACTTAACCACACATTGTGAAAGTAAAAGTGGTTAATGTGTTTAGGCTTATGGAACACAACTATTTTGTAAGATTTAGGAAAAGATCATGGTTTGGGTTCAAATAAGTATGTTTGTCACGTTACATGAAATGAGTCGACATGTTGAGTGTCAGGACAGACGAGGACCCAGGAGCGCAATTTCGACATCAAGGTTTTATTGAAAACACACAACAGGGCCGAATGAGGCACAGCAGTAGTACAGTTCAGGGATATTCTAAACTCGTAGTCGTAAGGCGGAAGGCAAGTCGGGTTTACCGGGGCTGGAGATCAGAGTAGTAATCACGTGGCAGGCAGGCAGGCAGGCAGGCAGGCAGGCAGGCAGGCAGGCAGGCAGGCAGGCAGGCAGGCCAGGCAGGCAGGCAGGCAGGCAGGCAGGCAGGCAGGCAGGCAGGCAGGCAGGCAGGCAGGCAGGCAGGCAGGCAGGCAGGCAGGCAGGCAGGCAGGCAGGCAGGCAGGCAGGCAGGCAGGCAGGCAGGCAGGCAGGCAGGCAGGCAGGCAGGCAGGCAGGCAGGCAGGCAGGCAGGCAGGCAGGCAGGCAGGCAGGCAGGCAGGCAGGCAGGCAGGCAGGCAGGCAGGCAGGCAGGGTTCCGATGCAGGCTTGCAGATGATCTGACAAGTGTGGACTGAAAAACAGGGCTTTCTATACAGGGCATGATGAGTGGTAAATGCAGTGCAGCTGGTAGGTTAACGAGGGTGGAGCAGAGCAGAGACAGGTGGAGGTAATCAGACAGAGTAGAGAGAGCAGGGAGCAGAGTGGCACATAATTGAAAACAATTAGTGGTGTTACCAGGCAGGGAGAGGGCTCATGACAGTTGAGTATTGGTTTCACACGGGACACAAACAGTGAAAGTCATGTGTTTGTTTGACCCAACAATCCACCCCAGCCTCTTCCCTTTTTGAACTTTGTGTCCGTTACAATACCCACACCACCGTATTATTCAGAATACCAGAAAAATATTAAGTATGTCCCAATACGTATTATGTCAAATCTGGTATGTCAAAATTGGAAATATGTGACATCAACTGAGCCTCCGAGAGAGCACAGACAGATGACAGTCTGATCAAAGAGTTTAGAATCAATGTACTTCTTTGGCCTGATGACAGTGCATTGAAATACGGACTGCAACAGATAAATGAGTAGGAGGGTCAAAGTTCCAGGCGCAATGTTGTGACAAAGTGGTATGTCCCAATTGTACGCATATAGCATGCAACAGTAGACTTACGTTCTTTGTCAGGGCAGCTGCAGTACGTGTTCTGACTCTCAAAAATGTTTTGCAAACATGCTGAGAAAAAAAAAGTAAATTGACTCGATCACAGAGCTGCAGTAGCCTAAAGTGCAATGAAGGAGAGACCAGCACCAGGCATGACTCAACAAGTCACATGGAGAGTAAAGTCGTGACACGAGAGACCGTCAGATTCCGTGTGGTACTGGAGCAGAAATAAAAGGTAATGACTTGTGTTGAACAAATTGGCTGTTTCTCTGTTCCTCATTCTACTTGATTTTCACTTAGATGTGAATGTTTCTGTTGAATTAAAAAGATCTGCAATATGCATTTATTGCAGAGAAAATATTTTTTGAAGTTTTCCCTCTGAACAGCAGCCACATTACCATAATGCATGTTTCCATAGAAACAGCCTTACTGAGCCCTTCTTCGTGGAGCTGTTGTTTTTAAAAATATTTTCTTATTTATAGTGTCTACGTCTTGTCATTTGAGAAAAAAAAAACTGGCAAAGCTAATTTTAGTCAAACAGTAATTAACGGAAATGATGCATTGCATATTTTAATATTTGCTTTGTATGAACATGCAGTACTGGCTTTCTTACTGCAGTGCAATTGTAATAAATGCTAGTAATTTAAATCATGCTTGGTTTTCTATTTGTATTTTTATTGTTACTGATAATATTTTGCCAGATATATATAAACCATGGCTTGCAAACAAAAGTTACATGGGACATTGGAATTGACATTGGACAACACACTGATTTACTGGGTGTCAGAGGTCAATGACTTACTTAATGTCAAAGCCTGACAACATGTGAGCATAGCATAGCATAGCATAGCATAGCATAGCATAGCATAGCATAGCATAGCATAGCATAGCATAATATAGCATAGCATAGCATAGCATAGCACAACACAACACAACACAACACAACACAACACAACACAACACAACACAACACAACACAACAAAGCATAGCATAGCATAGGTACGAAACAAACCAAGCAAAGAAAACACTGCATATTTCACGCATTAAAAGGCTAAGCATTACTTTAAATCTTTGTTTCTTTTGTCTATGAAAAAACATGTATAACAAAGGAGAAATTTCTCCAGAGAACCCCCGCCTGAAAGGTCATGCACAGCAGGTGTTTTTGCACTTATTCTGGTTGATTAGGCCACTGATCAGGCTGAAGTTGGAGCTATGCTGAGAGTTTGTTAGAATTAACAAACTGAATACACCTGAACACACAGAAGACATTTCAGATGTCAGGCTTCAGTAATAAAAACAGTGATGATGGTTTCATGGTCCTGAAATTGTGCATGCTGGCTCACTGTCAAACTGCCATGGCTTACCGAGGCACTTGAATAGAACAAAGCCATTGCTAATATCATAAGTAACAATTGTGATGTTTCATACTAGGAAAGTGATATGGCTGCCATGAAAAAAGGCCTATCATCAAGGTGTTATCCCACACCATCCATCAGGTCTTAACATAGTTCTGAGAATTGGCCTAGTCAGAGAAAAAAGTGAAAACTTTTAGAAAGCATCTTAACAAAAATAGAGCAAAATATTTTTCGAAAACATTTTATTCATATGTTTTTGTTTTCTGATCCTGAAGCTGTTTCACTACCATCCACATTTTGTTTATTGTTTTCCAGTTGTGACCTCTATGACCTTTTTCCATTGCATTGCTGGAGAATAGCAGCATACTCAAAAATCTAGATATTTTATACGTTTTTTGACGGTTCTGAGAGTGGATTTGGGATAGGCAGGAAAAACCCATTCTATACAAGATTCCCAGTAAGCAATGTCAGTGCAAACAATACCATAGAAAGGAAACATAATTTTATGCAGCTATTATTAATGTTATTAAACGTTGTAACATTAGCAAAAATGATGCTGTCTAGATTTTGTTTTTGTTCACGTTGTAGATATGTGGAAAACATTGCTAATGTTTTTTTTAATTGCTCAAGTTAAGTGTGGTAAATTCACATGTTGGGACACAAGGCTATTGCTATGGGAAATGGGCCACATTTGATGGAATGTTGATAAAATATGCAAAGTTTGACCCCCTAGACCTGGCAACCCAAAGTTATCAGTGCGTTCATATCAAGCTAACTCAGTGTGACTGGCCTCCAATGTGTCTGTTGATACATTTAAAAAAATACAGTAAGTCAAACCAAATCGTTTTCTATCTGGCTCCACTTCCTAAAAAAAGAATGAAAGGGAAAAGGATGCAAGATAAGGAATAAATCCACTTTGTAATTTCCTTTTTTGTTTGCTGCATACACAGTACTGTATGTCTATATATTGCGCTCACCAATTCAGGTTTGGTTTGTCCTTGAAAACTTAAACTGCTCTAGGACATTTTCTGTAATGCAGAGATAGAAGTTCATATTGAGTTTAATTCATTCTGTGGCAAAAGTGGCAACGCAGGATTTTGCACAACAGACTCTGCACTGCTTGAGAGTTTCCTTTGCTGGCTCACACAAGGGAGGAGTTTGAGAGACTGACAAACATCTCAATGTCTCAATTTCCATGAGGACATATTCATATACTGACATTTATTGCTTTAGGAGTCAATGTTTCCTGGATTTAATACCAACTCAATCTTTAAAATAAAATGAGTTGTTGGCTGCTTACAACACATTTCCTTCATGCAAACCCAAACAGGCACGGAATATAGATACAGTTGACCGAGAGCAGAAGACTTGAAAGCAGGACATGTTCAACATGTCAGGCAAATTAAATTAAATAAAATAATTTCTCATATTAGACTTCATCTAATACACTCGGTTCTCTTGTGCCTTGCTTAAATATCTTATGCATAAAAAGGGCTGGGAATAGGGGAAGATATTTAAGAGAAATTCTGTTTGATATGTGCCTCTGCAAAGATAAGAGAGTTAATGAAGTTGGAGATAAGTAATTTAATTTTTCTGCCACCTCGGTGGGGAGAGATAAGAGCATAATAGAGAGGAAGAAACTGTTAGCTGAAAGTAGAGGAAAAGGCCAAGCTTTTAGCTCGCATGAAAAGATTTTTACTGGTCAATAATTAAAACTCATTTCCGAGACGAGAAATGCATTTTCAAGTTAGAGTCTGACGTTACTATTCAGTAGTTTGTACGGATCATTGTGTGTATGTATTATGTCCTACTTTATCAACATCAGCATTGCTATTTTCTTGCCAAAAGATGAACAGATGGAATTTTTAGTCCAAATGAGGCAACTCTAATTAGATGCCCGCTGATGGCTTTTTGACAGGCAGACAGCTTATCGGTGAGAATGAGCCAGGTCTGCATCTAGAATGTGATCATCTGAAGAACTAAATGTGGGAATGTGATGTGTAACAAATACACTTTATTTTTCATAATACACAAATGAAGACAATATACATTGTGGACTGCAATATTAATTAAATCATATCAACTGCCACTGAAAGAGAACCAATAAGTTGCATTTAGGCAAAGAAAGAACTGTTGTTTTAGCTCAGTGTGGCTGCTGGAGTTGTTTTTTCATTCTGTGTCTTTTGGCCACAAACACTCAATAGACAAGTTCCCTGACTGACATCAGACAGCAACTCAGTGTGACAGTTTAGACAGACAGATTTCCAAAGTTGCAAGAAAATCCAGTTTCTCTTATTTTCCTCCAGACACTCTTTTCTCTGCTCCCATCTCTCTGCATTCATGAAGTCATGCAACTATACATTTTCATTCTCGACTCGAGCAGACATCTCTTCATCTCAAATTGCAGTGCCTACAGCAAATCTTCGGCTTGGCATAATTCCGTTGATTTTGTTTGCACTCGTGCCTCCTCTATACTTTGTTCAGTAAAATCCATCTGAAAAGCAGATGGCTTTGCATTTGCTTTGGACAGTGGGGATTGTGCTTGGAGAATGTTAGTCCAACATTGTTCACATCCACATCTTTTCTTAATCTTCTTTTTAATAATATTTATTATATATTTCAATATAGTTTTAGGAATGATTTATTAATTTAAGGGCAGACACTACAGATGAATAGGGTAAACATTTTAACTAAATATTAGATTATGTTGATTGCTTACATTAAGACAGTTATTTTAACTAATTACATTGTATTACAAGTTTTTAAATATGTTTTAAGAACATTAAATATGTGTTAATGTGCATACATTTCCTGAAAATAAGTCTCAACATTGGATAAAGCAAGGTTCAAAATGTGTGTTGACATATTACAGTCAAAGGTTTTTACACAGGGACTTTTAGATATCTATTGTATCACTCTATAAATCAGAATAGTGTCAACAGCCATAAATAACTAAATCCATTTTCACCATGTGTTTTGGGAATAAAATATGAATCAGACTATGAATGATGTGTGAATAAACCCCTCTATAAAAATCTTCAGAATATAGATAGGAATGAAACTGGAAAGTTTGCTGTGTGTAAGTGCTACTGAAGTTGATGAGAAAATACCTTTAGATGTATGTTTTGTAAATGTCCATACATTTTGCAAGACACTACTGATGATTGGGATAAACATTGTATCTAATAGACATTACCATGAAACTTCCCCAGTTAATTTCTTACATTAAGGATATTATTTTTTGTATTACAATTTTTCTGAAATGTGATGCTTAAATGTGCAAATAAGGCATTATCTAATGCTACATGTTGGTGAATTTAGGAGAAATCTACAGACGCAAATAGACAACATTTTGTGAAATATACACCTAAATGTTTATTTTGGAAGTTTTCTTTCCACTAGTCTAAAAGAAACCATGTTGTGGAAGCAAAATAGCCCAAACTCTCTAAATTGACCAGTGCAAGAAAAAACAATGTCTCGCCTTAACAGAGTCTGCTCTTTACATTGTCCACAGAAATCTAAAATGATATACTTAAGAAACTGAATATTATGCCTAAGGAGAAATATATACCGTATATACAATTCTCTAGTCAAGTGTTGTCAGATATAGTGTGATTGTATTGAACCCTTGTCTCTGTATTACAAATCCAGCTGAGATGACTGTGTCACTGCTCCCCTTGAGAGGACACATGTTGTATTGGAAGCATCACGAACTGTAGTGGAGTTTATGCTGCAGTTTTAGAACTTGTAACAAAAGCAGATTTCTCACATCACAAGGGAGGATTCGTCCATATTTAACATTTACTGTAGGTATGTGTTTCTGAACATTGCAAGTACAATGAACAGTATTGTGCCAGCATTGATCAAACCAGACACCACACTCATATCCTCAGAAAGTCTGAGTGCTCTAACAATTGTTTTTTCAAAAGGGAGATTGAAATGATTTTAAAGCTTTTGTTCATTGCTGATGTGTCACATTTCAGGACATAACAAACCCGTCTCTCATCTCACAGTAATAAATCTCCACCACAGCATAAACCTGCAGTGAGTGTCTTAAGCCAGCAACAAACACCTACAACAGTGGAGGAGATGAAAATTGTGGGTTTAAGGAAGAGGCCAGGTAAACTGCAGAGTGATTTCCCATCGGGCTAGAAAGGATAAACTCCCTGGGATTTCTTACCCCATTTAAGTTGAAGTTTGCCCAGCAATCAACCCAGAGCCACACAACCTCCTCCCGAGAATGATTACCTGCTAAAAAGAAAAGCGCACCTACTTACCTACCACATGCCACCAAGTTTTACTTTCTTTGCTATGCTAATAAGGCAGGGTGGTGAAAAGAGGAATGATGAATTGCCTTGTCATATCTGTAGAAAAAAAGCAGAAATATCGTCAGCTCAGTGTTTTGTCTCTGAAAATCATTGACAGTGAGTATCTGAATAGATATTTTTACACTACTGTACTACTGTAATACTTTTACATATTGTACGTTTTAACATGTTACATTCTTTTTAATCCTCGTTATTTCTCTAATGTTTGTTTATTTAACGGCAGAATGTGCATTATCTATATTAATAATAATAACTTGCGTAAGATCAGAACTTGCCTGTCTTTTTATAGAACACGATGGGTGATGTACGGTAGGAGTACATGTACCGTATGTGACGTCAAATCATTAGTCATCTCTTTGATTTATTTTTCTTTAGCTCTCTCACAATAACCAGAGCTACTTCAACAGTAAAGACAACATTCACTCGTGTGCTTTTTCCTAGTAAGGGCAAGCTGTGGAAAGTTATTATGAAAAATTGGACATAAAATTGGAAAGTGAAAGTGAAAGGTATAAAACGACTGCTACATGCGTATTGCAAGGTCAACAAATTTGAGTGGAGCAATCGCTGAATGAACAAAGCGTTTTGTCTCACGGATTGATTGCAAATGTTGTGCAGTCAGCTTTCTCTTGGACTATTCTGAAAACTTCTTTCAGCGAATGAAGGAGTTCAGGGAATGCAGTCAGGGGGGTTGTATTAACTCATACAACCTGTGTTAAACTTCTCCTAATAAATGCAGCAGAGTGATCTCTGCATGGTCAATTCATTGTTGTTCCCTTTGCAGCTGAAAAGAAAAGTAACAGTTGTTATGTAATTCAAAATGGATGATCTAACCTTATCGATGTATAACAGCACTAAAGAGCAATGAAAGTCATTTACTGAGCTGATCTTTGCTGCATGGCCATGGTCAGTTTCCACTTAGAGGATTTTGTTGGACATGCGTGAACCTGATAACAATTGAATCGGCTGCAACTGCTGTTGAGTGATATACACTTTCTTTTCCACAGCAACCAGAGTGTGACAGATGGAAATGTAGGGAAAAGAGGGCTGGAACAGCTTGCTGCCACACACTCACACATTCTCTCTTTCTCACTCACTCACACACACACACACACACACACACACACACACACACACACACACACACACACAAACACACACACAGTATGCTTTCCAGTCAGTAGGAAGTCCTGACACCGTCTGCTGCTAGCCCATGAAATAAGCTTCTCCCACACTGTTCCACCATGTGCTTTAATTTTGGGCTTCAGCGGTCAGAACTTCATTCAGTGACCCGGTTTCTCTCAGCTGAACTTAAGAGCTGCGGTTTTCCCCCAAACTCACTTTTTTAAGTGTCCTTTGAAAGTAAAAGAGAACATCCCGTTGATGTTTACTTCCTAATTACTGCCTGAATCAATATAATCAAATAAAAATGAATGAATTGTGTTGTTAGCACTGAAGGAGCATCAACACTAACCAATATAAGTTATACTGATTCTGGCTTCATACGTGGTCAATTTCCATTTTTGGAAACCCTAACCCTAACCCAAGTGTCTACTTGTCAAAGTGTATTGATATGAAGGGGCAAAGTTAATTGTTTGTTTATATCCAAAGGGTTACTATAAAAGAGCCCATTACTACCTCATGGCATGGGATAAAGATGTTTATCCTTAGCTTTTGTGTACATTAGTTTTATTATGTGTTTTCATTTCCTATTTGTCCACTGCACAAATTATGTTCTCAAAGAAAAAAAAGTAATTTGAATTTGAATTGGATAAGAGAACGACACGACTGCAACCCTTTTTGTCACTATATATGTACCTACTATAGCCTACTATATACTAAACATTTTAGCATGTTAAATAGTATTGATAAAAACACATATACATATCTGGTTCTTACATTTATTAGATATTCTAGATATAAATAATTGTCACCGCAAACTACCCACTCTGCCACCAAGCATCATTTTTACTGCATAATACAAACAATTAAAAATCTCAATATTTTTACATATATAATAAAAACATTATTCTAGTGAATGAACCTCGTACTAGATTAATTTTGGCTCTGCTGGAATTTCTCCAGGAACTCTGCACTGGGCCGGGGCCATATTTTGATGTGCTCCATGCCTTTGCCTGCCAATATTATTTCATAAAAATGTGCATAGTATGGGTGTCGCTTGTTTTCATAATGCATGTTGAAGCTGCTGCTAGGACACACGCAGGGTGATGTAAAGCTTCCCACAGTAGCTAAGGTACAACTTGCTATATGGGCTCCATCTCAAGTCAGATTACAAATCATAAACTGCAGCCATCACAATTTAATTTATCAGCAATCCTGCTAATGAAATCACTGAATAGATGCACGCTTTTACTCAGCACATAGTTAGAGCCACTTAATGTGAAGAGTATAAAACATTAAAATGTCTGTAGAAACATACAAGAATATATGCTCATAGTGGCAATATACCATGATAATCCTGAACCTAGTGATTTATAATTGTAAAACAGGATCTCATTAATTCATATTAACTTTCAACCTAAGGGAAATAGGGTGAGAAAGTGATTAAAGCTACCCAGCATACTGTCGTATGCTGGGTTCATTGGAACCAGAGTGATATACTGTGGAAAAGCCTCAGCAGAGCTGGCTGAAAACTCATATTTCACATTTCAACCATTTCTTCTTTTCCTGATCGGTTAGAGAAGACCTAGACCTGGACAAGATTAATGACATTTGTTAATAGAAACAAGCTTTTTAGCTTATTCACTACACATGAAATATATTTAGTTATGTCTGCTTTCGAAAATATGTCATAGGTTTTCTGACATGAATGTTTTTATATCCTTCTTTAGAAGAAATGAGGAGAGATTGGCTTTGGTGCATCAGTGAATAGATCAAATTCCCACATTACTGGAAGTTCTTATCAAGGACATAATATTAAGCAAGCCTGGATGTTGCTTAAAGGAAGGACAGGAAGGAATGCATTGTTTTAAATTATGTCCTTGATTTTGACTGCATGACCATAAAACTAAAACTAAAAAACAAATGGCTTAACAAACCTCACATATACCTCGCCTAAAGATCAAACCAATACGCCGGCGGAGTGAACTGAATTAATTATTATTCCATATTTAATCAGTGACTATGGCATATGTCTAGTTCTAGATGATAAAGTGCAGTATGATAAAGATGAATATGCTTTAATGTGTTATTTTGCACTTTCCCCCAGCTATGCACTTAACATCACTCCTACTATGCAAAAATAAAATGTATTGTATGCATCTGTTTTCTTATCTCTACACCAAGGCCACCCATACGAATGCTTGTACCTTCATTGAACTAAGCAAAGTATCTAAAACTCCAATCAGACTAAATAGATAACGTAATAATATCATATACAGCATTGTAAGTGATACCAGGACACGTTCTCCCAACAAAGAGAATTCAATACAATCTATGTGACGAAATAGATTTCAGATTTGTACTGATGTCCAAAGAGCTGCCAGCTGCTGGTTAAAATGAAATTACTCTTGCAGTCCAGAGTCCCCACCCCCTCTGCTCTCAGTCAAGAGCCCATTAGTAAACCAATGACAGACTCCATTCGGTTCCAGAAGTATATGGCCCTTCACTGACCTTGTTTGATTACATCGCTGCTCACAATTTCTCTTTTGTGTGCCCAAGAAAGAACCTCCTTAGTGAAGTTACTTAACCAAGTATCTGTTCCTGGATTGATTTCTGGCTCACTCTTCTCATCATTAGCATCAAGTGTGAGAGGATTTCCTTAGATAACCCATCAAAACGGATGGGCTCTTTACATTTACTCCTACACTACAGGACAATAAAGAGGTTTTTTTTTTTAATGCCCCAAAGCACAGAACAACCACAATACAGCTGTGAGGAGCTGATACTGTTATTAATCAATACTGTACCCCCGACACTCATGTATTTGGTGTTAATTATGTATCAGAAAGTGTGACTCAGATGTGAGGTACCAATAAGAAAGGACGTTTTTCATCTCCTAAGAATAACACGGCAAAGCCAACAAAAAACACACGTCAATGTGTGTGAGATTAGATGTTTAACCAGGGTATAGAAATATCTTCCGATGCTTAATCACTAAGAAATGATGGATTTAGAAAGTAGTTGTTGAATTCCTTTTCATTAAAATCTATAAATATACATTGATCCATACGTTTGAAATGCATTTGTCAAGCCTTCACATGCTTAGATTCAAATCCAATTTCTCCCAGTCTGTTCCTTGGATCTGCACACATTACTGAAAAGAACTGAAAAATCCAATCACTTTAGTGTGACAAGATGGCGAGATGGGAGATATGTCCACTAATCTTGTCTCTGTGACACTTCCCAAATGGTGAAGTAGTGGAAAACAGGATAAAAGAAGAGACTGTGATATCGCTGTCCTTGCTCAGTCATCAGTGTCACATATCACTAAGCAATAAAAGAGATTCCTGGCAGTTCACTTGAGCCAGCACCTCGGCTCCCTGTGCTCATGGATGATAACAAAGAGCAGAGTAAACTGACCATTTTGTCTGAGACAGGGGGCTGAGTGGCATGTTTGATTTATCTATAGTGCACATCTTTGTGCTTGGGTTAACGCTGAAAGACAGAGACTCTGTTCACATTGCCCTTGGATAGAACAGTTGTACTGTTTGGATACCAAACACTCACACTGTGTTTTGATGTTACATATCAAAGCTGGTCTTGGTATCCACATTTTTGCTGCAGTGACTTTTACATAATGATGTGCAAAACAGAGAGGAAGACTTTCAGTCTATTTAACAGTTGTAGTTTGAGGTGGCTTTTGCCTAAACCTGAATCCACTTCACCTTAAACCAAGGGTCTTCAACATTTTTAGGCCAAAGACACCTTCACTAAAAGAAAGACGGAACAGGGACACCCTACTACATGTGTATAAAATTGAGTTGCATATTAAACTAGGCCTACAATAACGCATAGGGCGGCCGCAAAGGTCATGTGCTGTTATGGTGCCTTGCTGTATTACTAAGCTATTAAAATAATAGTAGGTAGTGTCAGGTAAATTAATCCACATTGGAAAGACTATCATATGTATTTGTTTACCTCAATCAATATATATATATATATATATATATATCTACACTACGAATATGTTTCTGCGCAATTATGTATTTTCTGCACTGAGTATTACAAACATAATAGGGGCACTTCCCCTTTAAGAGAACAGGTAAACAAACCATTACTTCCTGACTGCCGACGGAGGAGCGTGTTGGCACCAAACTGGGACCAATGAGGAGAAGGTCAACGCCTACTCCTTCTATGTAGCCACTTGTTCTACGACTCTCGGGACACACCTGGAGCGGAGCCGTGAGACCGCAACGATGGGGCTCTTTGAGCCATGCGGTCTATGGAAACGGCGACGCGAAAGGTGTCCTCAGCTGAGAATATTTTCTATGTTTGACTTATCACGTTAAATAAATATATCGATTGAACTAGAGGATTGCTGTTTTGATTCGACATTTAAGCTCCGAGTTCTTCAGCTTTTTCCCAACCCTTTAGTAGCCACTAGTTTGCCGTTATGGATAGGTGCCGCACAGTGATTTAGCATAGATTAGCTAGTTCACGTGAATGCAAGAGGATTCATGGCTGACAGGTAATGTAGTGTAAATTAAATGCATTTTTATTTTGCTTGTTTTTCTACAAAAACATTTTTTAACAATGGAACTGTAGGGAAAAGGGGGCCGGAACAGCTTGCTGCCACACACTCACACATTCATTATACCTTTCTAACTCACTCTTACACACACACACACACACACACACACACACACACACACACACACACACACATACACACGATATGCTCTCCAGTTGGTAGGAAGTCCTGACACTGTCTGCTGCTAGCCCATGAAATGAGCTTCTCCCACACTGTTTCACGATGTGGTTTCATTTTGGGCAGTGATATTGCGGCACCCCCCCCCCCCCCTGCAATAATTCTGAGGACCCCCTTGGGGTTATGGACCCCCTGTTGAAGATCCATGCCTCAAACGGTTGTCCTTGTAACATGTTTCAGCCCTTTTTTTAAAAAAGCATCTTGATACTGACAGCCTCATCCTGACTGTTAATCTCGCTGCTAAAGAACGAGTGCATCATCTGACCAGCTATTCAACATGAAATTACAATCATGCAAATATTTATACACCTTTTTTAATTTAAATGATTTAAGCGAATACTGACTCTGCTGTGGGCTTGTGAATATTAAAAGGAAAAAACAACAGGCTATGTAATCATCTACTGCCCAAATACAGTACAGGAAACAAACATAATCATCTGGTAAATGTTAGCTGCTAAAGCCAATATTCACTCATCATCATGAGAGTCTAAAACCTTTGCTAATCAACATGAATAACTAAAGCAATGTTGGCCTTGAATTGCACACAGCCGTGGAAACTTTGTAAAAGGGTCATTCGTTCACATTTGTGAACTCCTAACGTAATGACCTATCACTGCAAACAGATAGATCCCGATGACAAACAAACACTGCCATGTTTGTTCTGCAAGCTGAGCAGCTGTGATAATGCTCGCTTGTTATCTAAACAGGTAACAGCCTATGCATACATTACCAGTTTATAACTCAAAAGTGTATTGTTGGCAGTGTGATAAACGAGTTACCCCTGCAGTGAACATGTTCTGACTTTTTGTCTCCCTGCAATGAAGTCAGAGGAGGCTCTAAGGAGCCGGTATGCTAATGTAGGCTGTCCAACTATGAGGATGCATATTTATTTCAGAGCTAAACTGTGAATGTGTATATCTTATAACCTGTAAATATCATCATAACCTGTAAATGTCCTCATAGTTTACTACACCACACAGCTAAGAACACTGGAATGAATGGAGGCATTCTCAGATCAGCTGTAAACCTGTATGTGCAAACCTGCCTGGCAATAAAAATATTTTAAATCAGTGAAACCAACCAGCATTCTCGTAAATCCATCCGCTATCAGTCTGACGACAATTTTGCTTCTCTGGGGGCAACGGTCAATATCTCAATGTTCAGGTTTACTCAGCGGATATCCAGGACAACTCCCAGGTCATTGTTTATAGTCCTATTAGCAATTTGAGATGCGAGAATGGATTTGGAGTTGAGAGACGATGTCTACGCCCGGATTGTTTCACAATTATCCAAGCTAATAAATATGTAAATCATCGTCAGACGACAGCCGATATGTTTAAAGATTGCATTTCAGCCAATGCGTTTCACCTTTTTTGCTAAAGCCGAAGCCTGCTAAACGGTGATTGGTCAATACTACTTTGATTACAAATGGACTAAAAAAGGATGCCAAACACTTGTCCTATTGTCTAGAGATTCTGCATTCTGCAGATAACTGTTTATAGAGATTATAAAATCAGTGATAATTCTTGTCTCATGGCCTTTCAAACTCATGACTCTATTACTCAAATGGAATTTCCTGGATTATTTATTGTTGTCGCACTGCGCTTGTGCCACATATGCTAAGATTAGCATTTACCTTACTGGTGGTAGTACAACACAGCAAACCATTTATCTTAAATGTGTCTCCTCAAGGAATATAAATGGAACAACGCTCAATTGTACTTACCAGCAGTAGTGTCAGTTTATCCTCAAGTATAAATGACGTCTGTTGACAGAGCGCTAGAAGGTACCTCTCATGAAACCATGAAACAGGAGTTGAGAGTCACCTAAATGATGTAACACACATACATATTTTAGAGCTAAACCATGATCTTTTGCTAAACCTAACCAAGTGGATTTTTAGGGCTTTTATTTTTGTTTTGTACAACGTTGAACAAGTGTTTAAACGGAAAGAATGCAGATTAGCTGTATGGGGACACCTGCACCTGTTGTTGTTTTCAAACTCGGCTTGCTGACCTTTTCCCCGTTCATTTGGCTGTAAAAAAGTTAACAAAAGCGAAGAAATAGTCCCTAATCCCCCTCACATACTCCTCCATCAGCAGATACCATTTAAGTGTAAAAATATTTAACTAAAACTAAAATGAACAGCAAACTACGTTAATAAAATATGCAACAGTCATGTGCAAGAGGTACATTTGTAAAGATAGCTGGATGTCAGTCAAACCCAGCTGTGAAAGATATGGTCTATTGTGAGTTAGTTGGAAATGAAAAAATACAACAGCCACATAGATATCACACCAACTGCAAAAGCTCCATTCATAAATACACCACTGGTGTCTGAGATAGCACAAAATATGAATAAATAATATATGTATTTATTATATTATCAACCTTTGCAACCAGATAAATTGTGTTTTCATTGTTCGGGCAAAAAAAACATATTTCAGTAAACCTTCATAAACATCTACTGATACGGTGTGTGTGACAGTCATCTGTATGCATCTACTTCTTCAACAACACTTGAGTCTAAACTCATAAATCGCACCACTGACTGCTCTGCCATCTTTACATCCTTCATCCCACTCATCACTGATAGCTGATGACAGTAGGGCAGATTGTTTTTTGACCGTCTCACCAATCAAATATCCAATGATACTGTGAGTTTGCACATTAATGGATATACACACACTTGGATAATGTTAATGTACAATATAATTCACAATAGTTGGTCTTATCTAGACGTATTGCTTGACACAGTGATGTGTTTCACAGATTTGTGCAAGGTAATTTTAGATGTCAGGCCGAGCTGTTTGTGCAATGAGTCTGTCTGGTGAGTATATTCAAATGAAGTGTTCTTATTTATATGTTATCCTAATGTATAAATCCCCAAAACTGTTCCATGTTTTCTCTCTTTTTTGTTTTAATAAATAAATGCCTAAGTATTGCTTTTGCCTTCGTATAACTGCCTCTGATTATTCTACAGAAATGTTCCCTCTCTACCCAAAATGCAGTACTTTTTGTGCACCATGAGCCACAACAGGTGTTTTTAATAAGGCACAAAGCTTTTAATGAGCTAGTTTTTTTTTTAGATTGACACCTATTGTTTATTCTGAAACAAATTTGCATCTGTAAAATCGATAGCTTCAAGGCGCTGAGACATCACTGAGCAGGGACATTTCATTGCTGGAATGAGAATAATTAACTACACTTGACATGTTTATTGTAGCGAAAGAATATGTTGCCTAAACAGTATGCCTATTCTCTTTGTTTCACAGTTTTCGGATGTCACTGGAGTTCTCTTTCAGAGGTATCCTTAAACCCTGGCAAGCTGAAGAAATCTTTTTTATGAAGCTTTTATTTAAAAATGACAGAAATTCCTTTTAGACAGTCACAAATCTGCTTAGGAGGCAGCAGCAAAGTACGCAAGGACCAATATAAGTGTTATTTATTAAATAATTTGACCACGCTAGCAGTATGGTTTTAGGATGATATCTATTGAATGGATTGGTATGAAATCTGGTTCACAATTAAAGGTCTCCAGAGGGGGAAAGCTTAAGACATTGGCGATCCCCTGACTTTACCTCTACCGCCACCATTAGATTAAAATGGGACTTGGTTTTTAGTGAAATGCCTCCATTGGATGGATTGCCATGACGTTGGGTAGAGATATTCAAGGTGCTTTTGTCAGAGGATCTCTATAATTGATGCTAATTTGCTCATTTTTACATTCATGTTTCCCAGACAATATATACTTATGACTTATGATTATTGGATGTCAAGAAAGCTGGTACAAACATTCATGTTCCACTCAGGATGAATTGTAATACTGTTGGTGACCCTGTATCTTTCTATCTGGTACCACCACTGGATTAAACTACAGCAGTCTACAAAACTGGATGTAAAATAAATATAAAATAGATGATAGAGGGGGGATTTTGATTAGATGTTAGATTGAAACGTTGTAAATAACAGATACATATTAAAGATACAGCATCTGCGCATTTTTGGATGTGCATACCCTACAACCTGTGTAACACCAATAAACTAATCCCAATTCTCCACAAATCGGCATATGTCAGTTTTCCAGCTAACATAACAGGATATAGTATTTTAAATAGCATATGTAATGCCATGAAAACTACTAACCGAGTAGTACCAAAAGGCTTATTGTCGCTGACGCTTCTAAGAAAAGTAATTCATATTTAAAAGCCTGTGAACCATGGCACATCAGAGGGAGCAGCCATATGGCTAAGATCAAAACCTCCCCTCGACTGAAAAGAAAACTCTGCTAATTAAACGCTTCCCGATTAATTCAGCCACTCTAATTAGACGAGAATTTATTCCGCATCAATATTTCACTGTGTCAGCAGAAACGACGCCTTGGCCACAAGATAATGAAGAATACAGCTTCTTTTTTACCAGCCCGCCCCCTCCGTCCAATCACACTATATTCACACACATGAACACACTATAAATGTGAGTGCACACACACGCTTGCCGATCCACTTATTTAATCATTTGTCTTTTCACACTGATGAGTTGTTTTTTCCCTGGTGACTGATTTTGAGGGATGGGGTGATGCAAGAGATGAAAAGTCAAAAGTTGATCAAGCATTTAAACTGAGGAGTCATTAGATGCACACCCTCTGAGTGATTGCCAACTCAAAATTAAGGATATTATGATTTGTTTATCAAGTTATGAATCATTTTACACCCCTTGGATTACAAAATCAAAATAATTTGAGGATGCCCTGTTGCTATTTTGTAGTCAATTAAAATAAATTAAAATATCGTCTGATTAATTTGCCTTAACTTTTTTCTCCTATTCTATTGTGTTTGAGCAAAACCCATGGGCTGCGAGCTGATGCCCCCTGTTAAAAGGCTGCTAACAGATGTTTAGTGCACACAAATTGATCAAACACTTTCTTTATTTTATTTTTCTGACACTTTAAAAAATAACTGAATGTCTGTGACAAAGTTCTAACAGCTGTCATTCCTCAGATGCCGGAGGCCCTCCAAATAAAACCTAATGAGTTTGGGGTGTCGAAAATGATTCAATCACAGGCAATGTTTGATTACTACGAGTCAGAAAATAAGACCAAGTTGGTTCTGCTTTTGGTTTTGGTTTTCATGTTCTGATCATACCTGCCGGTTAAAGTGATGTTCTATACATCCTACCCACTATTCAGATAGAAAGGGGTCATCAAGCAGACGTCGGCAGTCGGGCTGAGAGAGATCAAAGAGGCCATCAACATCAGATGCCACAGGCGGGGTTATGATCTGCCTTCATATATGACCACATAAATCTCCATGACAACTGAGAGCTGTGGCAGAAGGCTACAGAGATAGTTAAGATGACTTTTATACGACGCTTTGAAATGAACAGTTTGTTACTGAATGATGACAAAATAGAAATAGATTATTTTATTAGGTGATGTTTGTGTATCATTCGACTTCTACAATGAAGTATTTGTGAAACTTAAAATGTACATGTGTAGTGGTAGTTAAAATGGTGTTGTATTAGCAAAACAGTCTATTTACATGCATTCACATATCATTCATGTCCATGTTTATATTATCAGGTTATTTATCATTTAAGCTGCATCAGATAAATAATTTTCAAAATTGGAACAATAAACCCTCCCCTGTCCCAGATTTATAATGCGTCTGTGTAGTTTCTTGGCATAGATAATATAGCAGGGTTGTGTTTACTGATCCTCCTCTTTCCCTGTGGAACATTAGGATGCATCTGTCTGCTTTCAACTGATCCTATCCTGTGCAGCATGTTGTGCCTCACCCCGAGTTAGATTAGCCATTTTCAGTTCAAAGGTCAGAGTTCTTCAGCAGGTTGTTTTTGGCCTCCCTTGTCTCCTCTTTCCAGGTGGAGTCCATCTCGACTTCAGGAATGCGATCCTGGTCCATTATGAGAACATTTCCGAGACACTGGAGTTTTTGTTTTTGTACAGGTCCTCATTGGAGATCTTTTCTGGCCAAAAGATTTGGCAAATCTTACAGAGACATGAATGAACATGAATTTTTTTCATGTCACTCTCAACCACTCGCCAGCGTTCTGATCCGCACAGCAGAGCTGTTGTAACGTTGCTGTTTTATATTCGGATCTTGGATTTTTGGTGTGTTTAGTAGCCTGTTTATTATGGTCCTGTGTGTTATTGTTAAGTAAAACTTATGTTTTATTTGCGCTTTTTCGAGGCGACACAACCAGAAATGAAGAGGCTCAAGTCGGAAATGCAATCAAACAGAAGTTTGTAATGAGGAACAATTCCATCACTGAGAAGAATATGTTTTATTCCATAACTGAGCTATTGTGTTTGTTGCTGTTTAACACTTGATACTTTCACTGCACTAAGTAAATGTTCATGTTGTTTTATGTCGTAGGCTACATTTCCAGTTGGTTTTGTGTTTCATCTGTTGATGCCTTGTCAACTACAAAAAGTAATTGGAGCCAGTTGTTTGTAAGAAATCTAAAACCATATTTACATTTGGAAAGCTTTCCGTATTTTTAGAGACATGGCTAACTAATGTGCTAATTTTTACATTACATGACAATGTCATGAACACTGCGGCATTGATTGGATTCTCTCCTCAAGAGTCATGGATGTGGTTATGAAGGCACTTATGAATAGACAGACAATGCCCTTCAGTTCCCTAATAACAACGCTGAAAAAAAACCGGAACAATATACATCTACTCATATACATACTGTAATGAGAATTTCCCTTATATATATGTTTCGTAAAAAAAAAAAAACTGTGTTACTTGCTAGCACTGGGACCTAATCATTTGTGTGTTATGCAGTGGATGCACTGGTTTAGAGAACAACCAGTCAGATACAGGAGAGCAGGAAAGTGTTGAGGGGGAAACGAGCAGAAGAGATAAACAGCAAAGAAAGGGATGCTTGATCAAGAAACAAACACACAAGAGGAAAGAAAGTGTGAATTTCTTACTGCTACACAGAAGTCCTATTATTGATCAAGCACAAACTGCTCACTAACAGCACATTCAAAGCTGGTGTGAGAACAATTTTAAACAAAGGACATAATTAACCAACCCTTGGGCAGTAGTGCAGGGAAGTGGAAACGCAAGCGTACAGTACATAACCACTTTAGCTTCATTAGCACTCTTGTAACCAGTGAGTCACTCAGTGAGGTAGTCTGCTGGTGACCTTCGTAGTGCACTCATGTGCACATCGAGTGCCATGTTCAATTCTTCGGGATGAATTAAGTTAACTCATTAGAAAGGATTCACCAGACCAGAACATTGAGGAGACAATTAAAAAATACCTTTATATAGTGCATTAGTTTTTTTTCATTTCCACTTTAATACTGGATTTATAAATGTTTCAAGAGAAAGACATTTCTGCTCAGTTGTTACTGATATGAATCGTTTGTAATCCAATTATCAACGAGATATTCGCATTTCCCACAAAATCACTCTTTCTGTTGCTATATACATTAGAAAATATGTGTTGCAGCATAATTTCAAACTCCTAACTGTGGTGACTTAGAAACTTGTGTCCTGTGACAAACTAAGATAGCATTGTCTTTGTCTGTTAAACTTCGCTTGACAATGGCGTCCAAAGCCGACAGTCATGAAGCAGGCGAAAAGTGGGCTTTCCAATTTGATTTGATTTTTGACCATTTTTATCAATTGTCAAGTGGTCAAACTTTATTTTATTTGGCACCAAATCTGTAACAAATAGTATCAAATAGTATCAACCTAAAAAGTACTGCAACGACTTATGAGACCCTTACTTATATATACTATATACTTATGAGCAAGACCCTTAAATACTTGCATCATAATTTCATAAGCCTGTATACATTCAAAACGTTCAACATTTGAATAGGAAACCTAACCAAAAACAATGTTTATTACAGGGCTGAGCTGCATCTCCAATTAATCTTCAGGTTCTATAAAGCTATCTCCCACTAAAGACCCACTGTCCCCCCTAAACATTATGATAAATGAGTCTATGGTAGAGGGGTGAAGTAGAAGAGGTTAAATGATATAAAAACCTCCAAAAACTGATTTCTCTGGCCACTTGGGGGCAGCAGAATCAAGATGCAAACACAACACTGACATACTGTGTTATCCCCTTATAGCTGACATGATGCACTTGTAAGCAAACAGCTACCTATTTACATGTCCAGCCGACACAGCAGCAATAGCATTTATTTTGAGTTGTGTTTGCTTGTGGTGCCCTTCCAGTGAGGACATCGTGATAAAGTGCTGTCTCGGATGGCCGTTCAATTGAGAAAAAAACACAGTGCCATAAAGGCTGCCCTATTTTAGAAAAACCTTTAGTGCTCCGATGGCCCACCGCATGCAACTGGTGTCCTTTTTCACTTTGTTCGTCCCTGCCCATCAGAGAGCCTGAGTCCGCCACTGGATGGATGGAAAGCCTTACTGGACAAAATAGCAGCACCATTGTCATTATGCTGCTCCACAGTATGACTGCTGCTTGTCACTGAAGGATGACTCATCACACACATCTCGTTCTCTGATGACAGGGGTTCGGAGTCTGCCAGCCTACTGAACAAAGCCAACATGTCAGTCTGACAGTGACAAATAGTGAATCAGCATATAGAGTGCAGCTGTATTTCATGTTGCAGAGCTGAGAGGACGTTGGCCAGTTTATACTGAATAGTTAAACGGATTCTTAATAGCTCTTTGGTGCTATTTAATTCTGAGAGGATAGCTCATTCATGTTTTATGGTCTTAGTTCTTTAGGAGGATGTCCTTCTTTTTTGGCTCTAAAAGTCTTACAGGGACAGGATGTTTTATGTGTCATTATGGCCGAAGCAGTGTCCCCTTAATCAAATGCCTTTCACTTCACTTCTCACCTCCGGGAGTGGCTTGAGACGCACTGAAAAGAAACCATTGTGGAGAAGAAATCCTGGCCAACTTCAGCAGCATTAACACTTAAACAAATCAAATATGCATTAGGGAAATGTTGCCTTAGATGTTTCATAATGAATATGTTGATATATTGTGAGAGAGGGAAGAACCTTGATACCTTGATATTTAGTCAGTGTATTAGGAGCAACAATGAATAGCTTAGTTTAGCCAATTGTAAAAGTGTTCATCCTTCATCTATCTTGGACAAATGATTCCTAGTCGTGATAATCTCACAAGAAAGACTGCTGGAATGGTTGGAGCAACTTTTATTTCTAGATCATAAAACATATTATTTTGCAGTGATTAATATCAGTCACCTGTGGCACAAGGTTATCAGTGTTTCATACTAGTGCTTCCACATCATGAGACATAAGAAAGAAACAGGTAAAAACCAAAAGGGGAGTCATATTGAACTACAAAGGTGTTGCTAATATTAAATGGTTGTTTGATAGTTATTATCATTAGAAAGGTTTATAAAAGTAGGAAGGGGCAGTGTCTTTGGCTTAAAGCATTTCTCCAAAAGAGTTTTTCATTTAAATTAAGAGAAATTATTTTGTCCTCCTGAGGTGATAATAAAGTCAGTAGATTGGTGAACTCGGACTCTCATTTAATCTCAGTTTGTTTCCAATTATAAAACACGGACCTGGTTACCATACGGTATATTATCAGTACTTCAGAAGATCTTACTTTGACCCATTGAGTATTCAAATGTAGGCACAAGTTGCTGTTTAAGATGTTATCTATTGTTAATTAAATCCAGGCCACACATACTGTACACTATACACCTCAGTGTACTAACTGCAGCCATTCAAAACCTGGAGTCATCCCGTACAATTCACATTACTGTGCAGTTTATAACTCAGTGTTACATTTCAATATGTTTTGTCCATCAGCCCGTTTTTTTCTTTTTATTTCAAGCATATACTATAACACTCCAATTGTGAGAATATCATTCATAAGGAGGAACTCCTGCTCTTTCTTTTCCCGAGACAGCGAGAAAGCAGAAGGTTGTTACAACCGCAGGGAGATCAAAGTAGTAAAAGCGGTATAGCCGGGGAACCAACTTTGGGCCACAAGGGAGGATTATATGTGTTTGAAATTAAGCTGCCCTGTGGACTGTACCACACAGCTCACCCTTGCTGGCCTAATATCCATTCACCCCACTTGCTGGAAGATTCATTTATGAACAGCAATTACTGCAGACCAGCACAACATTAGCATTGGCTAAGCCATGCAGTGTTACTGAAACTGTAGTCACAATGGCCTCATTTAATGATAGCGCTGTCATTAATAATAAAAGCAAATGGTTCTAGTAAAAAGGAACTCTTTTGTCTCTGGTCTGGGAAAAGGCTGCTTCCTTGACTTCACTGGGCGCTGTACCAATTAATCATTGATCAGAAAGCTCAAACAAATACAAGCTTCTTTCAGTTGTGTAGTTTTATGCTGTTCTACAGAGTGGGGATATCTGTTAAAAAGGTCAAAATTACTGGAGATTCTGCTTGTTACGTTGTTGCGTGTCCTCTAATCCAGTGATAGTGTAGATTGGGCACAGCAGATGATATTTCAGTCGATGTCGTGTGAGCTCATATGTCTGTTTGCACCTGTTTGACTCTCCCCCGCGCTTTCCTGAACAGATGGTATGTTCCAGTTCAGGTGAGGCTGGAAAGGTATAAATGCCAGTCACTGGTCTATAGAAGGAGAACAGGGTGGCACCTGTCTGTGAAGCTGTGTGTTTGGTTTGATTTGTTAGCTTAACCTCAGCTTTAAGTTGTTTTGTTGAAATTCCCCTGAAGTTTGTTTTCTCCATTGTAATTGTTTTTAAAGAAAACTACTCTTTTCTCTGCAGCTCCTGAGCCTTCATTCATTGCATTGCTCGTCATGCCTTCAGTACTCTTCCAGTGCCAAACTACATCTAATGTATTGCTCTTATATGTGTTGAAATTTAGTTTTTTTTTCTATTAAAGGCTTTTTTAGAGTCTTTCTCCTTATCCGAATCGAGGGTCTAAGGATAGAGAGTGTCACATGCTGTACAGATTGTAAAGCCCCTTGATGCAAATGTGTGATATTTGGCTATGAAAACAAAACTGACATGATTTGACTTGATAGTAGCCATGCTTGGTGGTCTGAAACGAGAGCAAAATGCATTAGAGGGGTATTTAGGGGCCGTGGTCATTTAGATTATCAAGTGGCCATCATCCCTCACAGATGTTTGTTGAATGAGACATTGACATTTATAAAAGGCTTGAGTGAAAAGTCTGTAAATTATACTAGTGACGCTTACATGGAGTCAGTACATACACTGTGGATATTTTTTAAAAAACATTTGTTTCTAAGATGGCATTATGTGACTTTGATGTAATAACTCTTTGTTATATTAGGACAAGGATCAAACAGTATTGTTTTCACAAGAAATGAGGAAGAGTAATGCAAGCATAGATCACTTACTGTAATAAAAGGTGCCATCTGGAGGATTTGTGAAGGATACCGAGGGACACAGGTCAATGAAACGCTACTCTTACAAAAGTCTTGTTGCATTCAGCAAAATTGAAACATAATATATACTGTTTGGAGCCACAAAATGGACATTTTGCAGTGACTCTCTTGACAAATTCAAACTTCCACTGCAGTGGAAAGTGTAGCACATGAAGGCAATTCTGTATTTTGATAGATGTGTATCCAGTAGTCTTTATAACACAGACACGGAAGTATATTTCAATGCTGTTCATGTATAAAGGCTGGACAATAACATTAAAACATCAAACAGGTACTGGGCTACAAAGGAAATTATTTTAAAATGTGTATAATTTCAAATTACTCATTGTAATTGTTTGGATCAAGAATTAGGCACATGCCTGTGTGTACATTCATGTTTCAATCATCTTTAGTTTCTGTTTCCTATATTTTACATGGGCATTTCACCAAAGAGCAGATCAACAAAATAACCTGATAAAGGGCTGTGTACCAAAACATTGTGTGCAGGGATCTTTTGTTCTACTAATGTGCAGATGTTCCAGAGCCTCCATTATCCAAGATACCTCCATCTTCTATCCATGTTGCTGTAAGCTAATAAAGTGTGGAAATCTTCCCAGATCACAGGGGTCATGGAGGCAGGCCACCTTGTGAATATTAAACTTGGCTCCAGCGGTGCATTTCTCCCCTTCCAAAGCCTGAGCAAAAGGGAACACAATGAGGGGTCAGACATCCCCTGATTATGTGTTGTGAAGGCAGACTGCACAAATACTGCATCTGTGTTCTTGGAAGATGATGGAGTTTTACATCCTTGCTGAAAGTATACACGAGTCCACGAGCGTTGCTTACCAACTCAGCGGTAAACGCTGGTACACCGGGAAAGTGACTTGCTGTGTACTGTAGCAGAAAGTATAACACCAACAGACAACTTTCATCTACAGTAATTGTCCAGCAACTGAGCAAGCTTGCAGCTGAACGATGACAGCAGGAAGACAGGGTTTGATACAAGGTCTGGACAAAAGTAAAGTGCTATCTCCACTTCCTATAGGCTGCTATTTCTTCTCTTTATCATGAATGTAGGCTTACATTGAGAAAAACATGTGAAAAGAAATCTGTGTACTAAAAATAGAAAGCAAAGTATTCACACAGGTAATTGGGGGAAAGTGTTAAAGCAAGTAAGGAAACTAAAAACTTAAAGTAAACAATGTTTTTTAGGTATTTCCTAAGGTTGGGTAGAATTGGTTCTGTAGTGGTGTGAGGAGTAAGGAAATATTCTAAACTTGGGTGTGCTCTTGGATTACTTGTCTAACATGCCATTCATCACAATGTCCCTGGTTCTTTTATTGATTGTCACGCACCTCTCTCCCCATATTTCCTGTCTGTCTTCCCTGTCAAATAAAATCAACCATGCAAAAGCATACATATCGTTGGCCTTAAAGACAGTAACTGTTAATCAGTTTCAAGGAATGGTTAATAGCAGGATAGGTAGGTGAGGGCTGATTTTCAGAGGCAAGTGAAAAGGGCAATCCAGAAGTCTAAATTAGTAAAGATTGGTGTATGAATGAATAAAAAACATACAGGTATCTGTTGTTGTGGTGGTGTTTTTAGGTGTTTTATTGCTAGTTGAAATGAATATTTTCCACAATATATTGTTTCAATCACTACTAAATAGAAATAAGCTGATTGTCTCTCTGCAACTACAATATGTCTTTGCAAGAGTTGGGTATTAGTTCATAATCCTGCAGCAAACCACATAATCTACCTTGATTATCTGCTGCCACCTACTGTGTTGAGGGTTTAGTACAGTAGTAATAATAGTGAAATGGGAATGCTGATGCCTAAATTCAGTATATGGAAATTGAAGAATCATTTTTAATTCATAGTGAAAACATCAACATGGAAAAAAATATGTGGTTGTTTTTGTTGTTATTTCTATCATTATATAATTTTTTTTTAATGATTTTAATTGTATACTATCAGGAAAAAATAAGGATGGTGAACGTGTCATTGAGTTTAACAGCACAGACCTCGTTACATATCATGGGATAATTAAAAACAGATGACCGAACGTGCAGCAGGAAGTTATGGTGACTAAGAAGCACCATCCTCCAGTCACAACAATCCTGCAAGTTAACACTAAGATTTGTGTCAATATCACACATTTTATTATTTTAAATGTTCAAGAGTTTAATATTGAATTAATTAAAACATTAAATAAATATGCCTTATGAATATGTTGTTCTCATTTTGCAAACATCTTCTTCCCTGATTTAAAATAAATGTTATTGAAGGTCACTCCTGTTGTTCACTCCTATTCTGGTTCTATACTGTTCAAACATGTTTCGTTCGGTGCAAGACATGACCTTCCTCTTGTTTTCTTGTCTTTGGCTGCCTGTGAGATTTATAATATAATATATATAATATAATATAAACTTTATTTGTATAGCACCTTTCATACAATAATTGCAGCCCAAAGTGCTTCACAGCAAAAACATAATAATGAGTACAAAACTAGACAGCATTTACAGTACAATAATCACAGTATTGATGTAAATGAGTGTGAAGTAGCATTTAAAAATAGTATAAAATAGCAGAATTAAAATAGTCTTAAACATTACAGAATAAAGGTATTTAAGTGAGTTTAAAGTGGAGTAGCAGCATTACATATTGTATAAAATAACACCATTAACTATCAGAGCCATATTTTGAAAGCATGAGATCAACAATGGGCCCTTGTGGCCTTTCAACTGGTTTACTCCCTTTGCTACCCATTCTTGGTAGTCTTCATACTTTTTACGTTTACCGCGTCAACCTCTTTATTGACCTTTTAACGTTTAAAACACAAACGTCTCTGCGAGTCCAGATTATAAAATTGTTTATGGATGTTTTCACTCAAGTTTAGAGCAAAGCATGTTCCTATCGTTATTATTCAGATAGAGTACAGTTTGAAATCATCAGGTAGGCCTACCTCCTGACGGGCTTATAAACTGAAATGTTATGTTGCAATAAACGATAAACCGACCAGACTCTTTATTGTATTGGACTGCATTGTATAGTATTATTGATACATTGTACAGAAAGATCTGCCATGGTTTGTCACATGCAACTGTCATCTGTCAGATGTGAATCCTGTATCAGGAAATACAGGTTATAAAAGAGTTGCACAAGAGCAGGAGTGGTAGGACAAACCTTAAAGGGAACAGCACTTCCTGATAAACATTCTTTTGATGCTGGACTAATCCAACAGATAGCAATCCAACAACTCAAGGTATGGAAACCTTTTTAACAAAGCATCATATATAGCCTACATAATCAAGAAAAAAAATTGTTTGTCAGGTGATACTAAAAACAGATACGTTACTAGATAAAAAGGGTAAATGCAACAGTTAAGCTATAGCTCGCAATGTACTGCAGTAGCCTACATCAGACAGTACATAGACATCTAGAAAAAGTAACTAGTTTGATTAGCGAGAGCTCATAAATAGTTTTTTTTAAGAATCGGGAATAATATGAACACTATTCTGATCTATAAATATATTGTTTAGCCAAAGACTCACTATCTCTTCAAACAAGGATGTCCTGCTCAAGGAGACTTCCGGTTTGAATATCCACCTTCAAGTTAAAACTGAGGAATTTAACCTCTTACAGTGTGGGCGAATTTTTCCGAAAATACCTACAAACGACATACCCAAAGTAAAATGAAAGCTGCTCTTCAACCATTTGCACCAGCTGCATGGTTTTGGTCTCATTCAAAAGATAACTCTCTTATTGTTCTTGAAAAATGGTGAAGAATCAGTCCAAGTGCTTCTGGCACTGAGTAATAGTGGTCTGAATATACTGAATTTGAAGAAAATACACTCCGTCTGAAGTTTGTTGTTGAACAAGATGTCTGAAGATGGGTATAGCAGGTAGTCCCGAGCTGAAATACACAATAGAAACATAGAACCAAGTGTTATCAAGTTCACCACCAAATTTCAGATAAAAAGGGATAAAAAACTTAATTTATTAGACAGGTTTGTCTAAGAGTAACACCAGGCGTACACCAACTGTGCTATATGTACATGTACATGTACATATTATAATATTTATTTATTTATTTATTTATTTTATTTATAAATAACTATTATATACCCATATTACCTGTTAGTAGTAATCACACAGAGTAAGTGAAGTATAAAGACATTTTTGTGACGATGTTCACAGTGGATATCTTTTCCCCGGAAACGAACGTGTGGACCTCTGACAATGCCATAGGAGCGTCTTTTTCTAAATATTGCTGAAAAGAGGATATTTATGAGGCTTTATAGGTAAATGGGCTCAAAGTTATGATTTTGATTTTGAGTGTACTTGCTAGTTTGAGGAGCTGATTGTACCGCTGTTGTGATTTTCATCTCCATATTAAAATAGACGAGATTCTAAGCTTTCCAAATATCAAAACAAATATTAGTTTTTTTCAGAATTCAAAAATGTCTGGAAACACAATTGTACAATGCAAAAGTATGGTTGAGCATGAGTTTTGTATTTGTATTGCTGTGCAATAACTGTACACCTCACATTGTATGGTCATTTAAATATAGCTCAATGTTCCATTTAGCTGTGCAATTTCATATGTAATTTATTTGTGAAGAATTTGGTTTGATCTAGGCTTGGATTTATGGAGTTGAGCTTTTATTCTGAATTCTTGTATTACCGGAAGTCGTATTGTTATGGCTGTCGGCGGAACACAGCCGTCATGTTTGTATCGTATAGTTAGCACTGCTGGTTCTGTAGCTCATGTAAATGCTGCAGTGTTTTAACCAGGTTGTTCTTTCTCTGTAACCATGAACAGGACACAGCTGAAGCGGTCCAGTATCTTGAGGATGGCTCTCGGAGGCTCGGAAACGATGGACCAGGACGGACATGGAGAGACTTTCATATTCCGGGCTGTACAAATAGGATCGGTGGTTGCACTGTACTGGTTTATTTCAATAACAATGGTGTTTCTTAATAATTACCTGCTGGACAACCACAACTTGGACGCGCCGTTGTTTGTCACTTTTTATCAGTGCCTTATCACTGTTGGACTGTGCTGGCTCATGCAGCAGCTGTCCAAATTGTGCCCGAAACTCATCGACTTCCCGTCGGTCAAATTCGACTTGAAGACGTCCCGGGAGGTCCTGCCGCTGTCCATTGTGTTCATAAGCATGATCACCTTCAACAACCTGTGCCTGAAATATGTCGGAGTGGCTTTCTACACGGTCGGTCGCTCGCTCAGCACAGTTTTCAACGTGCTGCTGTCCTACATTATCCTGAAACAAACCACATCATTCCAAGCCATACTGTGCTGTGCGATCATACTGGGTATGTTAACTGTCTTACTGCCTGTATGATATATGGAGCAGTGCTGTCTCCCTATTTGCTAGATAAATATTAAGTTAAATAATTTCACAGACTTTGCATCTGGAACTATTTTTGACATTTGCTGAAATATGTCAGTGGCTAAAAATATAATCGTCACTAAGTAGATACGGTCAGAAATACATTCGCGTGTGTCCTCATGCACTGTCCTCAGGTCAGTCAAGTTATTTCAAACCAAACTCAGAAAACTGTTTGTTTAATGGATCTGGCTTTGTGGTCTGTTTCATGGTGAAATAGAAAAGGGCCTCCCCCAAACTTTTGCAAGAAGTTAGAAGCACACTATTGTTTAACTATCACTGCATGTTGTAGCATCAAACTCTCCCTTCATTGAAGCTAAGTGGCCCAAACAATGAACTACAGCCCCAAGCCAAAAGCAATGCATACTATGTTCACACCATGTTGGCCATATAAGGTTTATTGTTTACAATTCAGTTACTCTAAACCTAGCCTAAATGCTTCATACCAGGAAATAAATAAACCAATTGTTACAAATTTAAATTTGACATATACAAATCAGCAATTTGAGGATATGACCTTTTGGTTCTGGGAACTTTGTAAAAATATAATTTACAATATTTCAATTGTTGGCTGAAAAGTGTTGAATACATTAGATACATGTAATATGTATGTACTGGCATAACTTTGAACAAACTAGTAAAAAAGATATTGAAATATTTATGCTGAAATTCAGCTGACAGCAGCTTGGCTGTTCCAGTGTTAAAAATGCTTTATTGTGATAACACAGTCCTGCATGTGTCCATGCTTTTCAGGTGGATTCTGGCTTGGTGTGGACCAGGAAGGCATGACGGGGAACCTCTCCTGGTCAGGTGTCTTTTTTGGAGTAATGGCCAGTGCTTTTGTCTCTCTGAACGCCATCTACACCAAGAAGGTGATGCCAGCAGTGGATGGAAACATCTGGAAACTGTCCTACTACAACAACATTAACGCCTGCATCCTCTTCCTCCCGCTCATTCTTGTTTTTGGAGAGTTGGGCAGTCTCGCCAGCTTCAGCCGCTCCTTTGACCTCAGGTTTTGGGGAATGATGACGCTCGGAGGAGTGTTTGGTTTCGCCATCGGCTACGTCTCAGGCCTCCAGATCAAGTATACCAGTCCACTCACGCACAATGTCTCAGGGACAGCAAAGGCCTGTGCTCAGACCGTTATTGCCGTGGCGTACAACCATGGCAGTAAAAGCCTGCTGTGGTGGACCAGTAACTTGATGGTTCTTTGTGGCTCGTCAGCCTACACTTGGGTCAAAAGTCTAGAAATGAAGAAGGTTCCACCAACTCCAGACAAGGAAAAACTGCTGCAAGGGGAGAAAAGCGACCTGGGAGTGTAACCCTTTTTAAGTTGGCTGAGAAACCTTCAACTTTTATACATGTGGCTTGAGAATTTTTAATTATGTAACATTTAGATCATGAATGATTAGTGATTTTTAAATGGTTGCAACCATGGAGTCAATGATTTTGGTTGTGTTTTAATAGTCTTGTGGTTTTATACAGTGTGACATTATGCCTGAAAGAATTTGTATTTATATTTTTATTTAAAGCTATTCACATGCATCTGGGGCCTTTTTGCATTATTGTGAATATAATAATGAGTCTTTTATTATCTAGTCTACAAGGGAAGGGAAACAATAATGTTTTTATTTATAAAGATATTGTTTTAATTATGATTCTACACATGTCACTATCTTGTTAATGTTTTTAATGGTAGCCTCTGCCTAAGAACACGTCTGCTTTCTCAATTCAAATCAACAAGCCATGACAGAAGGATTAAGGTTACCTAGGTCCTAGGTAACCTAACCTAGGTAATCAGAAACCTTGTGTCAGAGGGACTGATGTACTATAGGCCTCTTATCTCCAAAGAAAACACCCCTTCAGCATGTTGGACTGTTGCAGTCATGAACTTGTACATTATTTGCTGCAACACATGAGGTTTCTAAGCTGGTCAAATTTTAAATTGTAAACCAAGGCGATGGCATAAAGTCCTATGAAAATGTATTTGCATTTCAAAACAAAAGTGGGACTGATGGAAAGAGAAACCTGTTTGAATATCTACTCGTAGGTCGCTCATGTTTGTACATTTACATGTGTCAGTCGTCTTTACTTGTCACAGAAATGTCCACACCTGAGAAATCTTTATTTGCACTTATCATTCACTCTGAACTTATGGTGTGTCATACCAGGCACCTATTTACCAGCCTGAAACTGCCATCCTCTGTCTTTAAACCCATCTTTTTTAAATGTATTTGATTCGCTGTAACTGTTCAATTGAACACAAACGGAGCCTGGGAGCCTCTTAAAGAGAATACATTAAATTGGTGTGCAATTCAACTGTTTCCAAGTTTTCATTTCTTATTTTCAAAAATGTGAGGTTATTTGTAGGCTATTTATAGGTGTGATATTAAAATGTATTATAAGTAGATAATGTATTATAATGTATAAATGTATTGTTTAAATACATATTTTGTGCAAATATAGATTCTCTAAATCCATCTTTAAATTTAGAGACAATTATTTGTATACCCTGCCGTTCAAAGAATTGGAATCAAGTATTATATTGATACTTTTCTTCTTACCATCAACAATAGCTTTTTGAACAGAGATAAAAACAGTGTAATTCAGACACAAAATGTTATATTTACACTTGAAATAGTTTTGGACCCTCAAGAAGAAGAATTAAATGATTCAAATGTCCATTTAGTCGATGTCCCCACAGTGTTGCATGATGGTAGGACACAGTTGGAAACATTTCTTTCCCCTGAATATCCTTTGATTGAGAATTTGTTTTCCATTCCAGAAAAGCGCAGCTGGCCCTCGATCATTACTGAACCACAACGACACAGTTAGGCCTCTATACTGCTGTTTTTCTTTGGGCCCTCTGCAGTCTGCTCTGTGGTTAAATTGAATAGGTTTAAATCGTTGTTTGTTAGTCCACAATATGTTCAGTTGATATTCCCTGAGCCAGATCCAACAGTGCTAACCCTCGACCAGGGGTCAGGAACCTATGGCTCTTTCGATAATGCAATATGGCTCGCTGCGATTCCAAAGTTTTGAACCGCAGTGTATCTTCAAATGTCATCTCATCATAATTCAGAACCGGAACAAATGTAGCAGCGAAGTGTGAGTGCTGACACCATAATCTGTCTTGTGTTTATGAATGAAATAAGATTAACTCGCCTTTGTCTGTTCCCATCCCTGATGTGTGAGAAGTTGATGAAGCTGGTGGTCGTGGTTTTTCACACGTTGAAGATGAAGCGAGACTTTGACACACACTGCATTTGTCAAGAAATCAGTACGGTTCTCCACACAGACCACTGGATCGCAGTTGTCAAGGTGACCAATGCTTGGCACGGCAGTTGGCCACATGCAGAGGTTTCTGACAAGCGAGACTATGTGAACGTTTAAACCTCCTGAAGTTAATGTTTGATATGAAGGCAGGAGAACAAAGGAATGACTTCTCAATTAGAGCATTGTGATCACCATTATTCAAATATGAATATCCTGAGACCTGCTGAAATAAATACAAAATATAAAAAAATAGGCATACTTAGATATAATTTACAGTGTGTAAATAATCCCATTGTAGGTCTCCAGTAGCACGACAAACACAACTAGTGCGTTGTTGAGGATGGCTATGACTTTTTGCTTTCTACCAGCAAACTGATGTTTGAATAGGAAAGATAAGGAATATATGTTTCCCTTTCATTGTGTGGGACTACAATCCAAAGAGGAGTTTTACGAGCGTGATATAAATATGTGTGTTCATTCAGCTGATAGGTGAAATTGACAAAACCAACATAAACAAATTGAACAGATATTACTGTCTTAAAGCAAGATAATAAAAGATGACAAAAAACGTCACATTTAATAATATATTATAATGAATTGTTACATTTTTTTTACAAAACTAATTCTGTAGTTATTCAGTTATTAACATATTTTTGTTTTTTTTATCAACAAAACAAATAGGTCTTGGTATATTAAACTGAGTATGCACGTTCATGTTTGACGTTGGAGCTAGCTGTTTGATTAAAAAAAAAGTCTTAACACTAGCTCCACTTACTGGCAATATAAAAGACAGCTGCAGAAAGTGGAATATGTGCTTATGATTGTTTTGACATAACTCTGAATTGCTTGTTTTGGACAAAGAGTAGATTTGGAACAGCAATCACATTTGATCATAATTACATCATGGAGAAACTGTAACATGTAACTGCTGCAAAAATATATACCGGTATGTGTACTCATAATGCCATATTATGTGCCAACTACCATTGTGGAGAACCTGGTTATTGTCAACGGAGGTGAGGCAGGTTAATGTAGCAGTGCTGGATGAGAGTCTTTAGGCTCCAAAGGGGATACTTTTTCTGAGCAATGGGGGCTAAACATAGCTGACAGAGCACCATGGGCAATTACATGTACCAAAAAAACACTGGTCTCTGATGTCGAGAACTCATTTCAACAGTGGATGGGGCCTTGTGACACCAATGGAAGTTGTATAAGTGTGCCATAATGTGGAACACATAATCACCCACTCCTCATCTTTCTCTCTCATCTCTGGTTGGGTCAGTTCCAAAATGACAGGATGAGGCAAAATCTTCAATAATGATTGACAGTTCAAAGGCTGCAAGTAGTAAGTAGTAAGTAAGTCAGTCATATTTCTTTACATGTGTCAGCTCAAAGTGGTGGACGTCATTTTGTTGATGCGAGAGAGATATTTTCAGTAAAAAATGTATAACTACCGTATCTTCTTACTGTGTGTTGAAACACAAAGGCTCAATGCAAATGTAACGAGAGTTGCATACTTTATGTTTCTAAAGACTTCTGTTAAGTGTGTTGTTTCACGTTGTTTGATGTCCTCAGCCTTTTGGTTAAATGCATCTTAAACCTGCATCCATTCATTTTTGAGCCACTTGAGGGCAGCAAAACAAGCCGTAGACAGCGCACTGATACACTATCACCTTACAAAGGTGATATGGCTCCCACGTTAACAAACTGTTGCTTGTATGGAGCAACATAAGCGTTCATTGGGAGTCATTACTCTCCACCAGATAGTCGAAGTTGGGAATCCAGAATTGTTTTGACTGCATTTGTGATTTCAAATGTGATCATTGTTTTGTCAGCCACATCTGCTGTGTATGTTGACTTGTGGACTAGAAAGTGTCGGACTCTTGCATTAATTTTATAACACATGATATGGTGTATATGCTTGAGTACCAACATGAAAGCGTGACTTGATAATTATCTCTAAAAGAATTCCAATTGAAATGCAGGTACTGTAAGTCTCTACTTTGTACAAGACACTTTGGCAATAAGTGCAGCTTTCATTTTCACATGTTATTTTCCCCATTCATCCGGCTGTTTGACACTCATTCAAAGTGGACATATTTTCACAACAGCAGCACCAAACGACATACGGAGACAAGCTTGGTAAGAAAAGCAAAACATCTAGCAAGTTGATGAGACACTTTGTTGTTGTTTGTTTGTTGTTGTAAATAGACATTTCTTTGCTAATATATCAGGCATAGCAACACACTGAGATTATAGTATCTCATGAATATGTCATGAGCATATTATGGAGATCTTAAATCTCTAAAAGAAGCTATAAAATAATAATCTAACCTGGGGCCAGAAGCTCAACAACACGAAGATCACACACATCTATGTCCTGTAAAAACCATCTCCAAAAAAATGTAACTTCTCCTGAGTTAATAAAATAAAATATCATCTCATCTTTAGTAATATCAGAAAGATGATCAGATAATGATAGTATCAGATATCACAAAAAGTCATTAAACAAGAGCAAACATCCGTGGAAGTCATATAATATGTATCAGCTTCAATCTGTCTGCTTACAAGCTGCTGTAAAGAAGAAGATGAGAACAGATATGAAAACATTGAAACTCCTAGGTAAAGCCTTAGGTAATGGAAAAGCAACCCTGGGCATGAAATGGGCTTCGACTCTCCTGTCAGAGTTATTGCTCCTGGCAAATCTATGGAGCCTGACATCATAAACATTTCAAAGAGAGGACATCTGTTATCTGCCTTCCCAAGAAGTTGTGAAATTGTCATGTCCAGGATGACAGCTGGTGTATGATGAAGCGCCAGTAAGCACATTTGGCTTGATGCACCTTCAAACATGTATTTTGTCACATGGGTTTTGAAGTATTTGGAGAAAAAAAAAGGTGTTAAATATATAACTTTCAGCTAAAGAGAGATTCACTTCTGTCATTTCCCTGAAATCTTTCTCTGTAAACTGACTGAGACTTTTTTTCTCTCTGGACTTCCTTCATCATTCTTCACTGTTTTGCTCATTAGCATGTCTTTATTCCCCCTCAAATGCACTTTCCACTTCTTTTGCCAACAAGTATTTTTCCCCTGTTGCTGTTCCACACTCAGCACTCATTCTGGGCTCACAATGAGAGCAGAGCAACAGGAACTAGTTGGAGACCTAGCACTGATTTGAGCTGAACAATTTCAAAGCAAATACAAATGAAAGCATCATGGAAGGAATGGGTTAAGGATCTCTGTCCATTATGCTGAAATGGGAGAATTCATTATCCATAGCTACGTCATGTTTTAAGCAGACAGACAGATCTGTAGATATCACTGAGCTAGTGCTACCTTCTCGGGACATCTTTAGAAGTTTATTGCTGTGAGCTTGGCAGCCAACATGCTCACTTTCCTCTCCTCAGTGCGCACGTCAACTCTTCTGGACATCAAACTCTACTACCTCGTCCTAAATTTCTGTTTTTTTGCAACAGCTAGGCCACATGGTGAGTCGAAGGCATTTCTTGCAGTTTTTACTGAATTATGTTCTTATTATCTTGGAGAGTCTTTTATATCACACTACCTCGTTTTGTGAAAATGTTGCTAACTTTTAACAAGAAAGAAGCTTGTTGACATAAATGCTGACTAACTGTGGAATTATTTCATGTCGATGAGTCACTTCTGCTGCCAAGACTTGTCTCAGTAATGCTACGGACTCTATGAGCCTCACTGAAATAAGAATAGCACATAGCCTCTCCTGGTATAGCTCATTTACAGCCCTTTCTCTCGCCAATTTATGTAGATATTGGACATATTAGTGAGGGATCAATATCTGGGAGGCTTTTACATTTCATGTAAATTCATTTTAGCACAGAAATCCATAACTATCGAGGGTAAGACTTAAACCTGTGATTATGTGTAAGCTTCATCCTGAAATTTTGATCTGCATCATAATATAATATATTATCAGATAATATATGCCAAAGAGACATGTTTGTACCTCGGCCCTGTTCATTACATGTCTATAACCAAATGCAGAAACAAAAATATGCTTTTTCTTAGAAGATAGAAATATCTAAGAGTAACTCCTCTGCTGTAGTCACATTTGATCTTGTCTACTTTCTTGGAACCATAAAACATAAGTATCAGAATTCAGAGGTTTCAGTAGATGCATATTTAGATTAATGCCATTTTCCTTTGTTTTGGTTCCACACTTCCTCCAGGGGACAACTGCCCGAGCTCTGAGTGGAGCGTCATGTGTCGTCCGTGTTGTGAGTACCACCTGATCCAGTGTCGCTGTCCTTCAAAAGGATCGAGAGTCGGCTACACCGTCCCCTGCTGCCGCAATGTTCTGGATCAGTGTGACCCCTGTATCATTCACCCAGGTACACTCTCATTGTCAGCATTAGATATTCTTTTGTCTGTAATAATCTGCTACAAAAATACGACTTCTCAACTTCTATCTGCTTTTGTCCTTGCCAGGCTGCAGTCTTTTTGAGAACTGCAAAGCCTGCCACAATGGAACATGGAAAGCCAATGATGACTTCTTTGTCAATGGAAAGTATTGTACAGAGTGTCGCCAAGGCTGGAGTGGAGGGGACTGTAAAAGTGAGTTACTATAGGTTGCTTTATTGCAGTATTGCTGTAAGGCGTTATCTTGCCACGGTGGTATATACAGTGTATATTAGTTGGATATTCTGAATCTCATTGCTGACATAAGAAAACTTGGAGCACACGGTGCATACATTTCAGAAATACTCAACTCTGCAATTATGAAGTACTAATGTGTTTTTATATACCATCTATAAAACTCTTTGGCTGAATGGTTGATTTCCTTTTTAGATAAAACTAAATAAATTACACACAGTAGTGAATATAGTGTTATCTGGCTAGTCATTGTATCGAATGATAGTCTTAAGCGAGGTCCTAAGATAAATATTAATATTATTAATAATAATAATAATAAATGTAACCACTGATAACTAAGTCATTGCACAATGATTGACAGAGCTCTTAGAGACAGACAATATCTGGTCAATTTAAAATGGCTTTATGTGTTGCAAAGCTTTAACATTTTTGTTTAAATGTGCAGTAAACATTCATTGAAATGTTTTTAATTATGAGCTTATAATACTAATAATAATAATAATAATAATAATAATAATACTAGATTGTATTTGTAAAGCGCCTTTCATGGCTAAAAGCAATTCCATGGTGCTACAGAGTAAAAGACAACAACAACAACAAGAACATAATTATAAGTTAATGATCCATCACTCACAAATAAACCTCTTCAGCATCTGTGACTATGAGGAAATACATAATTAAATGATGGAACACAGGATTCGGGGCTGTGATCATAATGAACTCAGTGGTCCACAGTTTTCAGATTGCTTGCACCAAAATGTAATACACCAAAAGAACACTTGGTGGGGACAACGCTTTTTTTGTTTGGTTTCAGCCAATCTACAACTACAGTCAATCTGAGTGTATCCAGTTAGTTTACATTCACTACAATAGAAATATAGAAGTATTAATGAATGTAAAAATAAATACATGTAAATATAAATAAACTTAAATATTGAACATAATTACCAACATTGTGCTACAGCAGCTACCATACACACATAAGGTAAATCAAATGTGTACTGGAAACATGAAGCTATTAATAGAGTTTACCTGCTGGCCACTCCAGTGATTCACTCTTGAGATATTTCCATTTTTATTTGTTCATGGCCCGGGAGAAATTGCCACTTGGATGCCATTCTGTCATGTACTATCAGTTTGACATACACAAGGGAAGGCATGGAGCCATTGTGCAACTTCTGTTGTCTTACATAACCTGTTTAGTCTGTATACGTCCAACTGGCCAGGAATTCTAAATAAATAGGCTGCATGATTTTATTAATTCTTTGTAAAAAGTGTACAAACCTAAAATATTCTAAAACCTTTAACCATTAAATGCTAACTAAAACCCAATGTTCAACCCTGACCCTGGTCCCTTAGTAGTGAGGACTGACAAAAATCACTTTGTGGAATATTAAATATCTTGTTCTCATTTCGTATTCCTGTGAACAACATACATGCCAGCATGACTTCCAGCATGATGTTTATGATCATGGTTTTTGAAGTGGCTGGTTAGATCCCGTCATCTCAATAATCTTTTGGAAATGATCAGCCCTCTTACACATCATGCCACATTGCTCAACAGTAAAAATGTTCAGTGTCACTGTGATAAACACACCTTTGATGAGAATCTGAATGTATTAAGTCAAAGTGAATACAGTTTTCTTGTGGGTAGCATGTGGAGGCGTCATTCAGCGGGCTCAGGGTCACATAGCCATGGAGAGTTACCCCACTAACGCCCGATGTGAATGGACAGTGCAAGTGGAGAGGGGCAGCAGCATCGAGCTGAGGTGGGTCCATTTTTTTTAACAAGCTTTTATGTGCATGGAACAAACATGGAAATCAATATCTGGTCAACTGGATTAGATTGACGAGGATAACCTGACATAACAGGTGTTATTCAGTGCAGGTAACTGCATTTTGAAGCAGGCCAAGTTAATGTATATGTTTTGATTATGTGCCCTGGATACTATTTTACCTTAATCTGCAATTGAACATAAGGTAGGTCCCTTCAGTATCACTCTTTTAGCTGAAGTTGAAGGAAACAGTTTTGAAAAGCTCTGCACCTTTGAATCTAGGTTTTAAGAAAAAGGTTTGGTGCGTTGGTGGTTTACACAAAATGAAGCAATCCTATCTCATAGGATGGATGCCTGCACACTGACAAAAACAAAAGTAGAGGCTCTTTAGATGCAAAAAAAAGTGAAATTATTCCATGTGAAAAAAAAGCGTTTCAGGCATATGACCATCATCAGCACAACTGGCACAACTCAGGTGATGGTAAAAGCAGAGTAGAGAGGCAGCCCTGCATGAGCCCACATCATTGTGAATAGAAGATTGATGTTAAAGGAATACTTCACCTCCAAAATGATTTGTATATCAAGTACTCACCCCCTGTGTTACCTTGAATTCTTAAAGAAAACTTAGTTTTTCTCGCATGCCTCCACGTTGAACGAAGAATCCAAAACTACTTCAAAAATATTTGTCTCCGTCTTTGGATTCTTCCTTTTAATTTGGATTGAAAAATAATTTGTGTTTTGTTGTGTTATGCTGCAGGTTTTCTCTGCTCAGTTTGGAGTCTGACCATAACTGCCGTTATGACTATGTTGAGGTGCGTGACGGCATCGATCTGAACTCCCCTGTGATTGGCCGGTTTTGTGGGGATCAGCTGCCTCCTCCAATAAAGAGCTCTGGGAACGTCGTGCACATCCTGTTCACCTCAGATGGCTACAACAACTTTGATGGCTTTGTTCTTACTTTTCAGGAAAGTTCAGGCAGGTACAATCATTGTGAGTAATGTGAATGCTTCTTACACATAAGACTCAATAACACAAATACTCACTAGTATAAAGCAATCCAATACAATTGCCTGAAAAGAAATACTCCCTTTGAAGCGCTCAATGTGTGTTTTTGCAATGGAGGTATTATTGGACTATATATTGCATTATGTGTGGTGTTGCTCTTATTTAGTCCACACACTTAAACAAGGTTGTTGTGTGTGTATGTGTGTGTGTGTGTGTGTGTGTGTGTGTGTGTGTGTGTGTGTGTGTGTGTGTGTGTGTGTGTGTGTGTGTGTGTGCGTCCTGTATAATGCAGTGATGTGAGACGGGCAGTCAGCAACACAGATTAATCATACCCATCCCTCTCCATTTGTCCTCTTTGAAGAAAATGATGCATCCAACTTGCATATCGTTTATCCAGTTACCCTCCAGGACATTAACTCTTGCTAGCTAACCTGAACATTATCACAGTGGTACTGTCTATTGTTCACACTGTTAGCCCCTCTTGGCAATATATCTTTAAAGATTACTTCAATAAGTCAAAGAAAGGTTAAGTTATTTTAGCATATAATTAATTCTAGGGGGGAAAACAATTATAAAGACCTCTACAAGATAATATGAAAACAGACCAAACTAAAAGGTAGCGGTTTTAGAGAGGCAGAGTAGTTGAAGGGGTTCAATTCCTTTGTCCTTTAACTCCGATTCCAAACGTTTAATGTTATTGGGACGCTCTCCAGTCAAAAACCTATAACTTGTGGGGTCTTCCAGGGCAGTGTCCTGGGGCCATTATTATTTGTATTACCTACTTTAATGATTTAAAAGCAGCCTGCTCATGTGGTCAATACTGCAACACAAATATCATCTGAAAGAATTCTGTCAAAAATATGTTGACCATTAAGACAACAACCGGCTCTCATTTAGGGAAAAGGAATGAGATCAAGTAAACTAATCTCTAGGACTTTAGACAGCAACAAATACAAAGGGAGTGGGCTATAGTGTGTGGTTCAATGCTGTCACCTTCTGGTACAGCAGTCCCCCACAATGTATCAAACAATCATTACCTCCCCACACACATCTGAACTTTTTCAAATGTTTGGAAATGAGAGAAAATGAAGATATCAAAATGAAGCTTGGTCTCATTTAGAGAACTGTGAATAATACACTTCCTGGTTGCTTACACAACATATCTAAAACAACAACTGAATTGAGAGGATTGATTAGCTTTCTACCATTTATGTGAATTTAATGAACGGTAAAAACATCTAACAAGTCTATCTCTATTGAGTTTTGCTTTGCAGTGGATGTTTGTCTTTCATTTATCACCAGAAAACTTCCTCACCATTTTAGCCATCAAGAATGTAATGTGTGGACTCCCAGAGAAACCAGTGAATGGATATTTGCTGCCTCTTTATGGACCAAAGGAGGAGCTTGTATCTGTAAATTACCGATGCCATCCATCTTTCACACTGAATGGCTCCCAGCAGAGGATCTGTCTGCCTAATAGCACATGGAGTGGCACAGTTCCCAAATGTGTAAAAGGTAGCCTACGTTTTCCACCTGTTGCCTTCTGGTCCTCATTTCTGATTTTTGTACGGTATAAAAGTCACATAATGATTGTATTGTGTTTGTTCCTTTTCTCTCTCAAACACATACTCATTAAGGTCAAACAAGCAGAGTCCGGTGTTCCACTCCACCCAAATTGCTCAATGGCTACCACAGACCTGGTCCTGACACAGCTGGAGGTGCAGAGGCCATTGGGTTTTTCTGTAAAAACTCTTACATTCTGAGTGGAAACCACAAGAGTACCTGCCTTTTGAATGGATCCTGGAGTAGCAGGCCACCTACGTGTTTAAGAGGTAGCGGTTCAAAAACACATTAGGGTTGGGAATAAACTGTTACCTACAATGTAGCCTATTTTCCCCTTCACTAAAATAGGCTACATTGTGTATGTAACAGTGTAGAGCAGTGATTTTCAACCACTGTACCGGAGCTCCGACAACATACCTGTATATATATATTCCCCCAACAAAACCCTGCGCGCCCTGAAATTCAAGTTTTGTGCTTTCTTCCTGCTTTGCACATTCACAATCCCTCCTCCTGCACACACCTACAGAGCGGAGGAAAGGGGAGGAGTGAACTACGCACCAGCAGCAGCACCCCCCCCCCCCAGTCGCACAAACCTGTTTGAGAAACACTGTTATAGAGGGTATTTTGCCCAGATATGAATACAGGTGTGCCTTGAGATTTTGGCTTGGTTTTTAGTGTGCCTTTGCCACAGAAAGGTTGAAAACCACTGCTGTAGAGGACAGTACAAAATGTTTCCAACATACAATAAGTCGTACTATTCGTTTGTCTGACAGCCCAATTTCCCTGAAATTGTACACGTATCCTGATGTGACAAAATTAACAATAGAACTGTAGTATAGTAAACAAGGCCATTTATTTGTAAAAAATGAAGCAGTAATGGTTTTAAATTTGTCTTTTTAATGAACATGTTAGTCCCTTATATTTTATGCATAGAATTGTTCCTATTTACTTCTGCTCACAATTATTTATGCTACTGAAGTCAAATTGTTTATGCAATGGAGGCTCAAAATGGGGTTCTTACACTAATAGTCACCAGCTTGATTTGCCCCGACAGCATGTCGCGAGCCCAAGGTGTCTGAACTTGTGCGACAAAGTGTTCTGAAGCCACATCTGATATCAAGGTACTAATACCCTGTGTTGTGTATATTTGCATGATTTAGTCAACTTAAAACTACTACATTTTAGTTAATCGGATCCCTTAATTTGTCATCTAGCGGCATCATTAGGCCAACATTTCAATTTGCCCTATATATATATATACTATATATATACTGTATATATATGTATACTTTGTATTGAGGTTTTGGCAACACTTACACATACTTCCACTTCCGAATATGTACAGAATCAATTTTTTCATAGTTTTTGAACTCCCTTAACAAAGTACTAAAACAACAGGGTTAATGTTATAACTGCTCAGCATCGGCATGTTCGCATTGTCAATGGGAGCATGTTAGCATTCTGACATTAGCATTTAGCTCAAAGACCTGCTATCCAGTACAAAAGTTTACTATGCAGCACAGGTGGTTGTGGAAGCAATTCATATCCATAAATGCATGCAACTGAACATATGATTACTTTTACAGGGTGTATGTAATTATAATAGATCATGCTGTCTCTCAACTTTTGTTTTTAAATTACAACAATGTGTGAGCTGCTGTAAACTCTTTCTTTTTTTATATAGCACCACCAAAAGACCCCAAGGCCCAAAATGTCCTCTGATTATTTTTTAATGGCCACTAAAACAAAATCAGGCACCTTTAAGTAACACTTGGAGTTTCATTATTGACCTTGTGAATAGAAGTTTGACCAGAGAACTCAATTAGCAGAAGGTCCACTAAAAGGAAATCAGGGATAGAGTTTGCTCCCTCCGTTGATTACATTACCTGTCATTTATCAGACGCTCTTATCCAGGGTGACTTACAGTGAACTAACTACAGGCACAGTCTCCCCTAGAGCAACTCAGGGTTAAGTGCCTTGCTCTGGGGCACAATGGTGGCAGCCCTGGTATTGAACTCACAACCATCCAGTGTTGTATTTGGAAGCCGTACCACATCAACCATCAACACCCAGTTGATGAAGGTGACAAAATGTAGTTAAAAGTGTTGGAAAATTCCATTAGGTGGACCTTGTGCTAATTTATGTGAGTACCTTTAAGTATGCATTGCCAATGTTTGAAACAAAAAATTGCAGATAAGAAGCTATTAAAACAAATGTTTTTCTTTTCCATAGAGGGAATGCAGACCAAAGAATCCACCTCTCATCCAGGTACAACCTGCACGATTTGTTGACAGCTGGTTTTATTCCATTGGATACACAGTCAAAAAAAGTTAATTAACATTAAATGGCTGATTATTAGCTCAAGGGAAACCTACTAAATAGGTACTGAGTTGAGATTATTTTGTCAAAATTGTGAATATTCTCTGCTTGGGCTCCCTTTATGTTGCATTTTAAAATTAACCTCCAACCTGTAATTCCCATTTATGGCCACAGTGTTTGCTGTTGAGCAACAGTTAAAGCTCTCTTTAAAGTATTTTGGCGAACTAGCCTACACTTATTCTCTTTCTCAAGAGACTTGGGTGAAAAGATTGATACCTCTCTCACATCTATGAGCATAAATATGAAGTTAGAGCCAACAGCCGGCTAGCTTAGCTTAGAATAAAGAATGGAAATAGGGGGAAACAGCTAGCCTTGCCGAGCCAAAGGTTACCTACTCATCTCAGCAAGAAAACCAATAAGCAGATTTTCCTAAATGAAGGGCCTTCAAGTGTTTCAGCACTTTTTCCATGTAGAAAAAAGGCAGATGAATTATGTTTACCTGAGTATTACCTTGAATTTGTATGTAAAGGTTTAACCAATATTAGGCTCACCTTTCAGTTTTTTCTGAAATTATATTTTTGACACACTCGTTCTCCTCTGTGACTGTTGCCTTCCCACAGTTTGTGGCAAATTCAACACTTCCAGTCTGCACAACCTCACAGACACGCCTTGGCCATGGCATGCAGCCGTCTATATCCGCTCACCTCCTGATCATACTGCCAGCACCCACAGGCTCCGTGAAGTAACCATGGCTGTCCAGCAGGGGGCCTCAGAGGAGTCCACATTCTGGTACCTTGCCTGCAGCGGGGCTCTGCTTACCCAGCGTAGCGTCCTGGTGGCAGCTCAGTGTGTGGTAGACAAGGACAAGCAGCAGACCCTTCACCCAGCACACGTGAAGGTTGTCACAGGCCTGCAGTGCCAGACATCCAAGGATCAGCAGAAAAGCCTGCAGCACCTCAGGGTACAAATGGAGTCTTTTGACAAATCCTTTAAACACATTTGAAAATCCATCACACATATATATATTTTTGCTTTTATTAGATGAATTTTTAAATAACTGGGATGAATTAGTATAAACGCTTAAAGATTTGTTTTTCCTCAAGTGAATTTAAATAGGTCTATTTCAGTGTGTAATTTGAAATGGTGGTAAAACATACTGTAGGTTGTATAGATTTCTTAAAAATACTTCTCAACAAGAATTATCTAATTTTTCACATCTTTTGAAATTGCAATTACCAAAACCATGCTTATTATGGTCTTTTTATTCTCAGGACATAAAGTGAACAAAGGTTTTCTGTGATTGCAAAATCTACCAAACAGCAGATGCAGTGATACAGTATAAATAAACAAATATAATCTTCTGGATAGGTTTGTGTTTGTACCGTAAATGGAAGAGGAAGAAATCCTTTGGGATTTAGATGTGCGCTTAAAGATTTACCGGGATACAACTATATTTAATTTGGATTTGAAATCTTTGCGCATCTTGACATCTTAGTGACATCAGACTTTCTCAGGTATTCTTATTTCCAAATTTCATCAACTTTCACTCTTTCAACAGGTTTCAGACATTTTAGTCCATCCAGATTTCTACTCTGCACCGGACTCCGATGTGGCTGTGCTCAAGCTAAAAGACAAGGCCAAGATCAGTGAGCGTGTGCTGCCAGTGTGTCTACCCAAAGTTCAAGGTGGAGAGGTGACAGCGTGGGAGGCTTACACTGCGAGGTGGATTTTGCCAAACAATCACCTGAGCCGCTACACTCCCTTGAGCCAGACGAGACTTGTTGAGCTGGGTGATATTGCTCAATGCGAAAGAGAATTTGCTCAAGGTGGAGTACATCCCACATTGATCAGTGACAATACACTGTGTGTCATAAAGAAGCAGTCCAGTCCTCAAAGCCCTTGTCCCAGTGTTATTCCAGGTATCATAACCATGCCACCTTTGTTATCATCCACAAGTGTCTTGTCCGGTCACGGAGCTTCAAGCACAGGCTGGCAGCTTCTTGGTTTAGAGAGTTTCAGCTATAAGGAAGAAAACTGCCACCAACAGACTTACACAGTACAGACACGAATAGCCAACTTTCGAGACTGGATAGTGAAAAACATGAAGTAGATTTATTTTTCTCGATATCTAATGTAAAGCTGATTTTCAGCAAATTCCAGTTTTGTAAATCTCACAGTGTAAATGGTGGAGATGGAGCGGACAGTGAGAGCACACTGTTTGCCAACGTCTGTACCTGCTATCTGTGTCAATATTATTTAAAGTGAGAAGTGTTTTCCTGGCACTATACTTGTATCTGTTATGTGTGCATGGGATTGTTCTGTATTTGGGCCACCTCCACTTCAAACAACTCAACGTGAGCTGGCAAAGATACACACTCACATACTCATGATCGTTGAATGTTATTTTAGAAAGACTGCTCTTTAAAAAATAAAGAAATCCACCAGATGCCATTTTGAGTCTTTGATAAGCTGCACTCCACCCAGCTAGAACATTATACAATAAAGTTAAAATGACATTATCACTGGCAATAAAGACATTTTCTTATATTTACTGATTATCTTTTGGCACTATGTGCTTTTAGCTATCTCTAGATCCAGGCTTAAAACCTCAAGTGAGTTGACCATAAATCATCAGCAGTCAGATTTTGATTGCTTTAATTTTCTGCTAGATTATTTATTACTTTTATTACAATTTTGTGCTTATGTCCTGGTTTTGTCCATGTTACTCTGCTATGTTGCTTTTATTTAAAAATTAATTAGCTATTATGAACTAGTAATATTGTATAATTTAACACAATATAATATAAAATAATAAACTATAATTAAAACTTAAAATACCTTCAAGAGGCTGTTTAATATCCAAAAATTGTTCGTTCCCCAATCACTGCCAGCGCCAGGCCTCTGACCTCCGACTACCAGGAGATAAACATTTTCCAAGAAGGATAAGTCTGCAAAGTAGGGCACACAATGTGTGCAAACATGCATACGTTTATTTCTTGCTACATTGATAAAAGACATTAGGACATTGCTTATTTAGTTTGTATGCACAAATCTAAATTCCATTGATTGACATTATTTGCATGCATTTCCCAGATCTGCATGTGTGCACGTGCATGGCAGTACACCATGTACAAACTTGCATGTCCATCTGTTACAGTAAATACTGTATGAGCAGTACCTGTGTGTCTGCGCTGTTTGCATGTGAGGCTTTGTGTTCGTGAGTTTCTCTGTAGACTGTCAAACATGTGCTGTCAATGAGAAACACACTGAGAGGATTTACTAAACTTAGCCATTACTCCTGAGACGTAGACACTCGCTGTGCTCTCCACGGCTTTGTGTAGGACACCTTTTAAGCCCGGCCAATTAAACAATGAGTAGCTCAGTAGTCTGTCTCTGCAACTTTCAAACTGATGATTGTTTTCCTACTAAATTAAATGACAGAACAAAAGCTGCCCCTGGAAAACACATTACACTGCAGCTGTAAACACACTCGTGACTCTGCACATCCAAAAACCATAAAACCACATGAGTAAATAAATGCAAATGCTAGTATTGAATTGTAAATACAAATATATTCTCAACCTTCTTATCATTTCTTTCCATTTGAGTTGAAAATACGGGCTTGGGCCTTTGCACTAGCAGAGGTCTCCATCTGACTGTATAATGTCATGATGCAAAACATGGGGGGAAAGTCTGCTAATCTATTACTCTTTAACAAAGAGAACACCCCACCCACACCTGAGAGGAGGCACTGACCTCTCATCTCAAATCCCTAACCAGTCTGTACGTCTGTGTGCTCACTGTGCATGTGCAGGGTGTTTATGTTTCCAGGGGGAGGTGGAGAGGATTAGCTATACCTTTAGAGCAGGAGAGGAGGAACCTGCTGCAACACCTGTATGATTTCTCTCCAAAAACTCTGCAAATCGTAATGCAACTTTAATTTTACCCACACTTTGAAGGACATTTACTCCAATAAGGAAAGCCCACAAATTTGACGAAGACAAGTCTTCCACAGGTGAGAAACTTTTTATCTAAAAATGCTATTATTATACTATATTTTCCTTAAAAGAGCATGTGTGCATGCATCATACTGGAAAACAGGTCGATATAATTAATTTAAAAAAGCCTGCGATTTCCCTCAAGGTGACCCGTGCTTCATCCTCAGGAGTGTCATTCAGCATGTTGATGCTGAATGACACTCCTCATACTTAAGATGGTTGCTTGGTTGGACACACTGTATACTATTTAGCTACTGTATTAGGGGGGAGTTGTTACAATGTTGCTATTGCTGTGACCCAATTCTAAGAATACCTGATTGTAATGGTTGGTGCTGCCTTGGGTTGTATTGCTACTCCTACTCCTGAGTGAATGACTCATCGTAGGTCAACTCAGGATACTGGCAAAATGCCTTCCGTGAAAATCATGAGTGCACAAAGTCTTGAAATAAACTGGGTTGTTCTTCATCCATCTAAAATGCTAGAAACACACAAACTGTTCGTGAATTTAAATATGAATGACTTTGCATCTCAGGACAGGAACAAGTGCATTTTACGTAAGCGACAGTCTCTTAAAGCAATGCCAAACTCCTGGCCTTGAGCCCCATGTGCATCATTAGAGATATGACATTCTGTGAGATTCACTCCCACCACACTTTCCAACTCGAGACAAGGCTGCAAAAGGATAAACTTCAAAAGAATAGCCCAAAGGGTTACACTGTAAATCAAGTTAAATTAACTACATGGGTTGCACAACAGACAGTTTCTTTTTTTCTTCATGCTTGTTGTTAGGGAATGTGACTACAGACACAATTAAAACAACATTGTATAAAAAAAAAGAAAAATTTGGCATTTGGCACATTTTAATTTGTGGCATAGTATACAACACACTCTTACAGAGAGGTTACGTTGTAGAGATTGAGGATCTAGAGCAGACATTCTTAATCTTTTTTCAGCCAAAGTCTCCATTTAAAATGACATATTGTCCCTCTTAGGTATGAAATCATGAAAAGCCATTTTAACTTTTTGAAATATGAGAACTCTTTTGAGTCTTTTCTACAGTATAGAGTATTTGTTCATGATCATTATGTATTTTTGCCTCAGATCAAATGCACATCAAAACTCAAAATTGAAGAGGGAGATGCAAGTTTTCAGCTACATAAAATGTAAAAAAGAGTTTTAATTATTATGTTTTCTGAAATATGACTATACACCATTAGGATTCAATGGCTGTATAAGTGATCAAACTTTTGTTTCTAGAAAATGCATGTTTTCATAAAAATAATTATGAAATGTTCACTTTTATAATCTAATTGAATAGTGCACAGTGATAGAATGCATCATATGAGAGGACCAGTTCTCATTGTGAGGTTGCCTCGGGTAAAACGTGGATGTATCGGTTACTATAGTGTGCTAGCTAACAAGATACAACATGCATTTTAATTTTTTTTGGAATGATAGTTGGTTCCCACTGCTTCCAACAAAGGTAGGCTAAACGTTCTGGAACAATCTTTTGAATACATAGAGATATAATTTAATATTAATCTTCTCACCTAACAAGTAATACAGCAAACAAGCGTTATCCTAGCTGCATAAATGTGCCTCATTCTGTGTGAGAAAGGACTTAATGAAATGAGTCAGAGGGAAATATGCATTTCCTTTTCAGCTTCATTTTCAAGCTGAGGGCATGATGGCAGAGCAAGTCAAGAGCTCCTTAACCATCTGACATGTTTTAATTGTACATTTCCTGCATAACTAAGAGAAGTTAACTCTCATAATCATGAGCTGGTGCTTAGCTCTGTCTCTGATCCAACTGAAATGCTGCCCTTACGAGAAAGATGCAATTAAAATCATCAGTGAAGCAGGATCATCGGGCGTGCATCATGCATGTATGATGTGAAACACAGTTGCTATTATCAAATGACAACACTGACTGTATATAGCCTTCCCTGGTATGTGCATCCACTGTGTTGCATGTACATTTTATATCATTATTGAAAGACTTTATAATCCTATTTATTATTTATATTCACATTTTAGCACAGGCGAAACATCACCACCTCATTTTATGCACTGTTGCATTAACGTCTCATTAAGTGTGGTGAAGATTTACATCTGTGATTTTTAGACATGGTGTCACTGTTCTGCTGTGTTTGGACCGGCCTATTTTTCAAAACACCACAATGAATTTGTATTTTCCCAATTAGTCTTAAAATACCCAGAATCCTAATTATTGGTCAAGGTTTTGAGATCTTGAGTGTAAAAAAAGTACCTATCTTAAATTCAGAGTTAGTTCTTTTTTCATTAAAATAAGATAAACAACACAATATCACATGTTATTTCCAGGGTAAATCAAAAGTCAAACAACCAAAATAAATCATTACTAATGTGTGGTCCTATAAAAGACATGAAACACTTTGAAATACTATTCCGCTGACTTGCGTTTTGTAGAAAAAGTATCAAGGAGACAGATTAACTGCACCAGACTCCAACTAACACTTCATCTTGAAACTATTCCATTGAAGACGATTGATATTCTCTCACCTCATTTGCATTTTTGTTTCTCACTTGTTCTATGCAGAAAGGAGCTTTAGTTCTTAATAAAAGACTACATTGCCTGCATTAATTATTAACTGCAGTGATTAATATAGTAGTATACTGAAGGAACATGTCATGTTTATCATGTCATGACCCTCTAAACTGTGTGTGGGTTGCATTGGGTGTTTAAACTGGAAACTGCTGTACATGAACATATTTGATTTGGCTTTTATATCACAGAATACTGATGGAAATTGTTTTTGAAGTCAAACATCAATTGCAACTTTTATAATTGTATAGTTGTTCATAAAAGTTGAGTTATATTTTCCGTTTCCAGATATAATATCCAACTAGTTTTTAAAAGATGTTAACTCTTCATCAGATGGAGATTTCTAAACCCGTAGTGAAGCATGTCACTGCTCTGAAAGCATGAAATCCCTAAAACTGTTGACACTTTGACACTTTGGCACATTTAACTATCAGAACAGCCAATTAATCCTCATTGTTTCAGGCCAATTGAATTATCACGAGGAAAAAGTAACTATTTTATTATATTTGGGACGCTTACATGCTTACATACAACACTATATAGCGTCTTATAGGTGTTGTTCAGCAACAGAAAACATAAACTGACTGCTACAGTATGTTGGTTAGCTTTACTCCAAGTTTAGATAGATGACCCGGTTATTATAACACATAACTGTGTTGACGCTGTCAGTCTCTCAAAATGATTTTGGTATGAAAATGATTTTCTTTCTGTAGGTTTTTGGTGACTTTTTATGATTTGTTTTCAACATTCCTCCAGTGATAATGTGGCTCTGAATCTTTGGTCTATGTAATTCAAGGCCAAGGGACAAAAGGCCTGCACATAACATGTCTTGTTCAGGGTCGTGAATTGGCCATTCGGCGACACTACTTTAGTTACGTACGGATTAGACACCATACACAGAAGATAGACAAAAGATCAACTCTCTTTTTACTTCCAACACTTGTTTCATGTCTCCCTGAAAACATACTTATCAGAATAAAATCAATGATTGTCAGAACTCTTTATGTCCTTTATATCTTACCTGTACGTAGATAGTCAACACCTGAATTGCTGATGTATCAGTGGCAAACAGTTTACAAATATAAATTGTTTAAAAGAAAAAATGACAATGACAAACACAGGAATCCTGTACTGGCAAAGAGCCTTGGTGAAAAGCAAACCTTCAATAACACTTTGAAAGATGTTATTGTTCTCAACATTCTACAAACTATGTCCCCAAAAATACATTAAAAAAAACCTCTGAGACACTTTCACTTTATATTCACTTTCAGCATGTTGGTATTTGGTGAAGGGCCATTGTATTTAAAGGTCGTATTGTGTTGGTTTTATTTTGTCTACCTCATGTTTCCCTCCAGGGTTTTTACTTTCTCTTTTTTCAGTAATTGCATTTGCAAATGGTGACTATCATAAATCTTGTCTAACAGAAATTAAATAATAATGACATGCAAGGAATTAGTATGGGACATCAAAAATGTCATTAAAACAGGACAAAACAGGACATCCAAAACAACAAAACTGCATTGTCAGTTACTTTTTGAGGGAAATGCATTTTTCTCCCAGATTAGGTTTGTTACATTACATTTCTAATTATAATCCGCAGGAGTTTGATTATGGATGAACAAACACAGAACTTTCAACCAGGAGACTGGTGTTCATCTCCCTTGTGAAATCAAAAGTCCATATTTTAATTTATTACCTTAAATAACGTAAAAAACATACATATTCTAAGCCACACCATGATGTTTTAATTAAATAACTTAACAAATGGTTTTCTTGGGTTTATTTTTATTTATTTTTTCAATTTACAATGTTAAACAAGTTGTGACCACAATCCTGGAGAAAATAAGTTTGCCTCGAAACATAACAGGCTGTTTAGTTGTATGGGAGCTTAAGTTTGTAGTAGGCAGGGTTGTCAGCAGGTGCCTGGAGTCATTGATTATAAAGACCTAATGTTAGGTAAGAAGAAAAAGTTAACGTAGACGATCGCACACCCTGAATCACAGATCAACAATCCTGACTTCTTTCTACTTACTTAATTGCAACAAAGTGATCCACCATCAATATCCTCATGTAAACGAGAAGAATGAGACCTTTATTGTGTGATTTGTAGTGATATGTTCTTAGATATCGTTGTTGTGGACTCGGTCTTTTCCGAGTGTCTGATTCATCTCAGTGTGTATGTGTGCTGGATTAGGATGGCTCAGAACAGATTAGTTAATTATAGACACCTGCTGTCTAAGCGTGGTGTGCGTTGTCAGGTGTTGCAGCATGAGGTCGGCTTGGTGCTGAGAGGAGAAAAGGCAGAACAAGGTTGTGAACTATATGGACAAATTCAGCCATGTGTTATTAGATTGTGTCCTTTCTCCCTGTCCATGGTCTCAGACAAGCTTAACAAAGGAAATCTTCACACACGCACATATATAATGTCTTACAAACTCAACACATTTTTACCAACTGCAGAAATAATTTCAGAGATATTTTCTACATCAGCATCGTTCATCAGACAGCTGGCATTCAATTCTCCTATTCTCTAAACAAGCACATATTTGATTCTCACGTCAAGGGATAAAGTAATAACATGGTCAAGCTGTTGTACTGCGGCCCCATTTCATTGACGGGGATAAGAATGCCTTGGACTGCACGTCATCAATAATGACCTGTAATAAGAGACCAAAGAGGAGCATGACGAATGCAAACATTGAAGTTAAAATGGTTCCAATATCCACACACACCTCATTATCAGTCCACATAAAAAGTCTCAAAATAACATTAAAGCATAAATGCTGCCATGGCAACACCGTCATGTGCAATGTCACACTGCCAATTAAAAGAAGACATTGTGTCTCAGGAAGAGTATATTCATACTGAGTCTGCCACTCAATGACTAAGCAGCACTTAGAAGCTACCTCACTACAACTATACCTCAAATCAAATCAAGATGTTGTGCTTGCAAAGCGTGCACAGTGTCATATTATTGGAATACCACAAACACACAATTTATAAAAACATGAAAAGTATATATTTATTCATCCAAATGATCAAGTCATCTCAAGCCATTGTTACTAGTCTTTCACGGGCCGAAAAACTCTATTAAAATTGGTAAGAAATAAGCAAACTTACCCAAACATAAGCCGTAGTTTATGTGTGTTTAAATACTCAAAAATGTGTTGAGGAAACTGTCGCAATCAGTTTTTTCTGTTTTGCTTTTATTCTGCTAAATGAGTTCTCATTCAAGCTGTTTGCCGCTTAATTCTGAAGTTATTGTTTACGGGGAGCTTCGTTTTTGACATTAATTGAGAACCTCACATCAAGCCTTAAAATGTGTTCCTTTACTGGCTCACATATCAATAAAACATGAACCCATTTAACATTACAAATAAATCACTTAGTTTGCAGAAAGCTTGGTCATGTTTTAAAGTTGTACTATTTGAAATTCTCAGGTGATCAGTACACAATTGATCAGCGTCACCTGACTCCGATCAATAACAGGAAAACCAAATGAGACTAAAACAGTTATCATTCTAGGAAACGCAGTATGTTTATAGCCAAGGTGGTAAATCTCATGGGAACTTTTATTAAAAGGGCTATACAAAGTAAACTGCAAACCATGCATTTACTTACCATCTGTACTTAAATTCTGCAAGTGCAGAATTACCCAAATAAAAATGCATTGTATTGTTTCTCTAATTTAGGAAAGCTAATTAAATTTAATTTAAATTTAATGAAGTAAGACCAGTCAAAGAACTCAACACAACGCTCAACACTTATTTTTGCTCAGTCAAGACCTCATGAGACTTAATTTCTTTGGACGTCCAAAGCAAAATAAACAAATAAAACCAAACCAAAAAAAGAAAAAAGAAAAAAGAAAAAAAGGCAGCAACAAGGATTTTCCTTCCCTTGCTAATCTTAGAAGGTTGACTCCACCCTTCGTGTCTGCGAGACTCTTGTCAAACCTCCAGGATAGTCAAAAAATCCTTTCTTTTAGTAGTGAAGGGCCCTTTCTGAAGAGATCAAATACTTTTTGGAGGTTCTGACTGGATTTACTAATGCATGAGTCATGACTTTGTTAATTTTTTCACTGACGGGGATGGCTGTGTAGTAGCTCTCCACAAATACAATTTCAATCCAAAGCACCATACAAAACAACAGGTAAGCATTATTACATTATTAGTAGTAGTAGTTTATGTGATGAGTCATTAAACGTTGGTATTGAAGAGGGGCCATCAAAATAATGTTCTGCAGCTCTTGTGCAGCTTTCAATGATACACTAATAGCTGTGCCCTTTTGTGTCCAGAAGTAACTGCCTTAAGGCTAAATGTCTGTCTAGTTGTATATCTCTGGTAATCCTGTAGGTGATGTATTAATAGAGTAATTATTTTGTTTTTCTGATTTCTTTGTCATTGTCATTCTCTTGACAAAAACAGCACAAACACTCTTTCATGTAGTGCCCTTTGATAAACCACAGGTCTTAATATAGACCTACTCTAAATAGATTTATTTAGCATTTTAACAGTACTTGCAAAGAATTGCCATTCATTAAAAATATATAAATATTTCCTTTGCTTAGTATGAAACTGCCAAATATTGCTTATTCATGAAGTCTTAAATGATTTGTCCAAAGCTATTGAAGTACCTAGCTATAGCGAAACAACTAGAAATTTGGCCTGAACAGTGAAGTTTGGCATGCAAATTAGTAATCTCCTGCATAACAGTAGTCAAGTGGGTGGTGGTGACACCTTGACTTTTCCTAGGAAGCCCCTTTTCTGTTGCATAACTCAATCGCTTGTGTGCTGGAGGTGCTAATTTTATCCTCTTTAAAAGGCTTATGTCTCATTAATGCAAGAGCACAGTATATCAGACAGACGTGATTGACTTGGCACTTGTTCTGTCCTCTTTGTACACAGTATGTTCCCTGTTGCCTTTCATGTCTGGCACATTTACATATCGAATTATCAAACATGTTATTGAATGTGGGAAGAAGACACCGTCTTGTTTCCATAGTGGCTAGAATCAAGGCTGTGTGGCTTCTCTGTACTGTGTATTGTTCTGAAAAGAAATATTGTTTTCCCTTTGTGGTTACTTAATCCACCACCTTAGCTGAGAGAAACGTAGATACTTTTTCTGTTGTGTTTCCTGCCAGCATTAATATTCCAGTTGTTAAAGTCATGAAGGTCGAGAGAGTCCAAATGACACGAGCATTTGCTGTTACGTAACTGTGCACGTCTGTGCTGTACAGAGGATTTAAAGGCTGCACAGGGGAAAGCTGATCTTTAAGTCAAAGAGGCTTTACGGCAGACCACAACAAACCTGAGATACTTGTTGCTTCAGTGAGATGATGAAGCAGTAAGGTGAAAGACTGAACCATATCTGAAATGAACAACTCTAAGCAATTAAAAGACCTGGAAACTCACAGAAAGCATGAAGCCAAATCACTGACCACATAACACAAACACATATGTGTATATATATAAAGTATTTGCTCATGAAAAGCTTCCAACACAGAAAGTCTCAAATTATCATAAATAACTATGCATAGATATGCAGCAGAAGCAACAGCAACAGAAGCAGAGGGGAGGATATGAGTAACAGCTGGTGTTCTGTTTATTCAAATTGAATAAAACTGGAATAATTAGTTTAAAATGCAGATGACAAACAGGGTATTTATTGATTCTGTGCTAAATGTTTAGGAATGTCAGTCGCTAATTATGAAAGGCCATCTGCAAACTGCATGCATTTAGAATGCAGAATATACAGAATGAATTAAGTTTAATCATTTGTGCATGTGCCCTCATCATTTACTTAATGACGCAAGTGTACACATTTTTGAAAATATTAATCTTGCATGCAATATTGTCAATTTCACGTTTGCATAATGCTATCTGACTAAATATCATTTTCTTTTCTCCCTAGTTTGGAATCACCTATGTTTTGCCATCTTGTCACTGCTTTCAAAACTTCAAACTCTCTCACTGATTAACACAAGCTCTTCTTCCTTCTAATTCTTTCAGTGCCAACAAAATGCAGAAGCAAGTGGAGGTCAGGATGGGCGAGAGCCACATGGAGCCCATAGTGGAGACTCCTGATAGTGTATGTGGCAGTATGTGTGATAAACTCATGAAGAACATGGTTCTCACTCTCACAATCCTGGGTACGTTTTTGGTCCTGCTACCTTCTTCACCAATCTATCCATCTGTCTACTCCTGCTTTCTAGAGCCTTTCCCAGCATGTATTAGATTAAACAAAAGACAGGGTACACTCTGGATGGGTTGTTTTTCCATCACTGCAAAAACACAATATAACTACGGTCAATTAACCTTACCTGCTCTGTCTTTGGACTGTGGAGCACCAGGAGACAATCCGCCCCACACAAGGAAAACATGCAAACTATTCTCCTGAAGTCCCCTGTATGGCTTTAGTGTTACAAGGGGCACTCGTGCTAACCATTGAGCCAATGTTGGTGCCCTGCGTGAAGCCAAAACCTTTTACCAAATGCCATTTTAATATGAAAATGGTTCACAGTTTCTTTCTTAATGTTAAAAGATTTCCAAAGAGAATGAATTTAAAGTTCCCATGAAATCAAAATAGATGAATAGATGTTTTTATTATTTATCACATATGTATTGCGCCAGTATCTGGCCCAACAAAGACAAACAAGCTGTGTTGTAGGTATTCATAATGGTATTTTAGAGTTTGTCATTTGCTGGAAAACAATAAAACATGTTAATGAGTCATCCTGCACTCGGGTGCTTATACTAGTTTTGCCAAAACACTTTGAAACAAGTTTACCAATTAGGAAGCATCAGCTCCATCGCCTGGGATGAACCTGCGCCGGCTTCAGATCTAGGCTCATACATGTATGGCCTCGCTCCAGAAAAGACTTCTTCATGGTCGTCTTCTTCCGCCATACTTTCATTCCACATTTGTCAGTAAAATCCGCTGGCGTTGGCGATGGTGGTGGCGAGAAGTCGTCGACAACAGAGAGCAGGCTGTCCTCTTGTTGAGCCAGTAGCTGCTGTCAATCTGAAATGTCTCCTGTAAAAACAGAAACTCGAAAATATGTGGAATAAAATAGCACTGTGCTAGCTGTTTCATGGGAACACTAATGTTATTTTCTCTCATATTGACATAAAAACAATTAAAGTGCACCAGAGCAAAACTAAACAAAGTTGTCTTCAGTGTAACTTTTTCATTGTTTTCAATATTTCTTTCTATTCTACAACAGATGTATAGTTATTGGAAAAACATGTTTGATCAGTTATATTTTCTCGGTTTATAAGGATGGAACATAAGTGACCTTATGAAGTTAAAAAAGATGTTGTCACACATTTATCTTTTTTTGTATTCATCTATTTTTTGTGTACACAAGTATCTCAGTATATGGAGATAATACCATGCCTCTGTGACTCAGATGACAGGTTGTGATGTTAATTGGAGATTCTTATGAGAAAAATATGAGATTGTATTTATCACACAGATGTTGATAGAATCTTTCGGTGTTCACGGTTAGTATCTCATGGTTCACTGTCACCTGGCTTTGAGTTTGATTTGTGTTTTCTCGCCGGCTCAGGTGTGTTCCTGGGCTCTATTGCTGGAATGCTGCTGCGGCACATATCGCCTCTCCCACCTGATGTCATTATGATCATCTCCTTCCCTGGAGAGATCCTAATGAGGATGCTGAAGATGCTTATTTTGCCCCTTGTTGTTTCCAGTCTGGTTACAGGTGGGTGAGGTACAGTAGCTGCAGCAAATGTTCTGCTCAATTTGCTGACAACTGTCCTGAAATGAGGTCGCATGGTGCGACTTGTTGAGAGTTGAGTTGCAACAAGAGAGACAAGAGAGTGGGCAGGTTTGTCAGTTATTTTGTGTATAAACAAGACCTGTGTGTAAGACGTGAGGCACTGTTCCTTTACAAAAAATAACACGAGGATTACAAAATCTTTTGATATACAGTAGATATATATATATATATATTATATATGTATATTTAAGCAATAGCTCACGACAGGCCGTGGTATGTGCTCATTATATAACAGTTAAGGGGCGTGGTACAACCCCCTTAACTGTGATATAATGAGTATATATCACGGTCTGAAGTGAGCTATTGCGTTTATAAAACGGTTACCAAGTGTGGCAATATGAAAGAAAAATACACACTCCAATTTAAATAGTTTTTATTATTAAATAATGATGTTCAAAATAAAATAGTCCCTCCGTTGCCTTCTGCACAAAACATAGTGCAAGGTGGTTGCTATGCAACAACACTAACAGCTAGCGCGGTGTTCTGTTCGTTTCGTTTTTTTTTCCATTTGGTCTACCTGCTCACAGATTGAACTGTAAACACGTCTGTGTTTCAGCCTGTATAGTACGTGTTTGATTATTGTTATTTCACGCTGATATTATTTATAATAAAAGCAACCGAACGAATGGAACTCTGTTCTTATTTACATAGTAAAGCTTTGTAAGTTTGTTTCATAACGGACGTAATTTAACAGCTGTAACGGTTGTAGCTTTTTCTCAGACGCGGAGGGATACTGACTTGTTGTGAAAAGTAACTACAATTGCTTGATTAAAAGTAGAGGCATCCGCCATGTTCAGCCATCAAGCCTAAACTATATAAATACACACAACAACATCTTAACCTGAGATAATACTAATTTATAATCATTTACCAGCAGATGATAATGATCAGATGCACATATGATATTCGAAATAGCATGTACAGTGTGCAGACATATTTACAATATTGCCTCTCCACAACCTTTAACTTGCCCAACACTTCTAATAATCCTTAAAGACTCAGTTACCCCAAGTAAACAATTCAAGTGTTGATGATTGCTGTTATTTATTATGTGCTGTTCCAGAAGTCGAGACAACAGTCAACACAGTCGAGAAACAGTTACAATCACTTGCTGACACACTGGAGAGTTAAACCCTGTATTCAAAGATATTGTTTAGCTACATAGAAATGTCTAATTAAAGTGTGTGTGCAGACAGTGGGCCTAAGGTACATAACAAAAGCATTTATAATTCCTCAGAGTTTCTTAATGAGTCATCTCACATTGGAAGCAAATCATGTAAGATTTCCTGGCACAGAATTATTATTTCTCAATATATTTGCAGAATATGTCCTCACATTCATAACACTCCTCTGAATAAGGTAAGCCTTATGTCTGGAGGCTGCAAGCTGGTCTGACTGGAAGGGCATTAGCAGATGTTTGGTGACAGGAGCCGATCAACTAAATTGTGATGTTTTGATCAGAGTTAATAACTACCTAGAGAAAGGGTTAGATCTAATATATAACAACTATAAACTATTGACTCAAACAAAATCTAACTTTATCACTATCTATTAGAGACATAAAACGTATCTTTTTAATATTGATCACATACTTTATTTTCCTATGCCAACAGGACTTGCCGGTTTGGACGCCAAATCAAGCGGCCGATTAGGCACCAGGGCCATGGTGTACTACATGTCAACGACGGTGATAGCAGCCGTCCTGGGAGTGATCCTGGTGCTGCTCATCCACCCCGGTAACCCCAAACTGAAGGCTAATCTTGGACCGGGAAAGAAGAATGACGATGTGTCCAGCGTGGACGCTTTCTTTGATCTCATGCGAAATCTTTTCCCAGAGAATTTGGTGCAGGCCTGCTTTCAGCAGGTAGGAGTCTCACAATACAAAACATAACATCTGATTCATATGTCAGTTGCTCAAACTATGTGTTCTTTTCTTTGCTTCTTGTCCAGATCCAAACGGTAATCAGCAAAGTACCAGTGCCCACTAACAGAACCAAAGCACCTCCACAGTTCACAGTTAAAAGGACGCTTCAGTTCAAGAGTGGGATGAATGTCTTGGGTAGGTGAAAAGTCAGAAAACACACCCACTACAGAACTGAAAAGAAATAGCAGTTGTTGAAGAAAAACATAAGTTTATTTAAATCCTCTACCAAAACAGAGCCAAAAACAAAACCTCCTTGGTGGATGTCACAATTAATTCAAATTTGCTTTTTACCAGCCGTATCGATTAAGTACTTTTTTCCCAATATCTTTCGTATTATTGCAAACACATCCCAAATGTTTTTACATTTCCTTATGGCTTTCAATGAGCTCTCATTATTGGCTATTTCATTTTCTATAAGACATATTTGTCCAAGAGTAATTCAACATTATTGCATTCTTACAGGTTTGATCGGATTCTTTGTCGCTTTTGGAGTTATTATGGGGAAAATGGGAGAGAAGGCCAAGATGATGTTGGAGTTTTTCAACATCCTCAATGAGATTGTTATGAAGCTTGTTGGTGCAATTATGTGGTAAGTTGCCAAACTATTCCCCTGGTTTTTGCACAAAAAATAATATTGATGTAAAATTTCTCACAGCTATTGTATACTAAAACTCAATATATTCCAAACACTAGTTATATACCAGCAGATATATATATATATATATATATATATATATATATATATATATATGTATATATATATATATATATATATATATATATATATATATATATATAAAAAGTAATCCTGACAAACATCCTATGTATCTTCAGGTACTCTCCTTTTGGTATTGCCTGCCTCATCTGTGGAAAGATCATCTCCATTGCGGACTTGGAGGTGGTTGCGCGGCAGCTGGGGATGTATATGGTAACTGTGATAGTGGGTCTCCTCATCCATGGAGGCATCTTTCTCCCGCTGATATATTTTGTAATAGTAAAACAAAACCCCTTCACGTTCTTCATGGGAATATTCCAAGCTTGGGTCACGGCACTTGGAACAGCATCCAGGTATGAGGGATTTCAGTCTTCGTTAAAATGTTATATGTCTGTCCGACCCTGGTGAGCTCAGTAGGACTGTCTGTACTGACAGTAACCTTTATTTCAAGTCGTAACTATGAAGTAGTCTTGCAAGCAATGGCTTCTCACTTTGCTGCCCTGTGGGATAACTTTCCTGTACTCAATGTTATATTAATGACCCATTCTTTCTCCTCCTGAGGTGAGCTCAGTTCTCTCTAATTCTGGGCTGCTCGCTGCTTTTCCGTCTGCGAGAAACTTACAAAACAACTGCTGAGTCCCAACTGCTGTTTTCTATATGAGATTCACCCTCAAAGTGAATTCAAACTAGTCCAACTTATTTGTTTATTTGGTGAAGTAAAACTCATGAAAGCTTTTGCCTATATTAATCCATTTCATGTAACAAATTAACTATAACTCAAATAACCATGGTTCAGAGTGGATTGAGCTCCGTATGAATAGAATAATACTGCAATTACGTTTAAAAACTATTGCAACTTCAAATGTGACCCGGTCAGTTTAGTTCTCAACAGACAGTCTATCATTTGTTGTAGAGTTCTTTATTTCTGCATGTTTTCAGTGCCAAACTGGATGTAGAGATTGCAAACTGACCCAATGCATGTTGTTTGTGTCGATCATAACGTAGCATTTATGTTTTGTTTTAATTTTCCGCAGTGCCGGTACCTTGCCCGTCACGTTCCGATGCTTAGAGGAGAACTTGGGCATCGACAAGAGAGTCACTCGCTTTGTCCTGCCAGTGGGTGCAACCATCAACATGGATGGCACAGCGCTTTATGAGGCTGTGGCTGCCATCTTCATCGCTCAGATGAATGGGATTAACCTCGACTGGGGCCAGATTATTACTGTCAGGTGGGAATGCAGCTTCAGATACAGATATCACAACACATTTACAGGGGAAAATAAATTAGTCAAATTCTCCCTTAAATCTGCCTGAGCCAAAGAATGAAGATAATATTTCCTCCATAAATGCTGGTTAAACATGTTTCGAATAAAACGTTTTCAAACACTTTGCAAACTATAGTGTTGGCATTATAGTAACATTGTGAATATGTCTCCCACAATCAATCTCACAATCAATTTAATAAACTATAATAAACTTTTCTTGATTACAGTGAGGCACTGAAGACTCTTAAACTACCTGGTTTGATTGAAAGTCATTTCAAATATTTAATTTAATGACATACCAATTTGTATCAGAAATACACTGACTGCATGTTAAATGTGTAAAATGCCGGTGTTTTTTTTGTGCCTTACAACCTGTGGTTTGTCCTCATGCTGAGTGTTGAATTTGCTTCCTATTTAGTATGACAGCCACCCTGGCCAGTGTTGGAGCCGCCAGTATCCCCAGTGCTGGACTTGTGACCATGCTTCTTATCCTCACGGCGGTGGGGCTGCCCACTCAGGACATCAGCCTTCTGGTTGCTGTCGACTGGCTGCTGTAAGTTCAACGTCAACACAAATACTCATCATTGAAACCATGAAAACACATTGCAACAACATGCAAGGGTTTCTTATCTTCACGTTTGTAAAAGTAACCGATACACAAGCATCTCTGAATACATCATTTTCACATAATGGTGACTTCCCCAGTGCTCTGTATTTAATCATTTTACAATATAATGTTTAGACCTCAATGTAATCCCTGAAAAGAAAAGAAAAAATGAGTAAAAGAGAAACGTGAAATGCTAACTGGGTTTTTAATAACAACAGTTGTCCATGACAGCTTCTATAATGTGTAACATTTCTCTCAAGGTCCAGCTGACTCTCTGAATAAAATCTCACTTTTCTTCAGTGTAAAGCTGTTGACAGCTTAATTCCCAGGTTGAATGGTAACAGCTCGTTTTATGTTGCTTTACAGTCTTTATGATGTAAATGACATTAAAACAATTTTGAGTGTAGAGCTAAACCACCGTTTTGGTTGAAGTAGCATCAAAACAGATGCTTGACTTTAAATTGAATGTACAGCTTTGTGCTTGTGTGACTCATTGCAGAGTATTGAGCGTGTTCCATCTCCAACATGTGTTTTGGGGGTGGAAAAGAAACTTGTACACCTCAGTCTTTGATAAGTTTTTTGTAGAGTGTTACTCTCTATACCAACGCATTCACTTGCTGACATCTCTGTGTTGATTCGGAAGCATAACTAATAACTGAACTTTTCCTTGCTCAGTGTTGTTTTGCCTCCGTGTTTCACTCCACTTTCCTCTTCAACATGCAGGGATCGTTTCCGTACCTCGGTCAATGTAGTTGGAGACTCCTATGGAGCAGGCATCGTGTACCACCTTTCCAAGCACGAGCTTGACTCCTTTGACCAACAAGCCCGGATGGAAGACTTTGAGATGGCAAAGACACAATCCTTCTTTGAAAATAACACCAACCAGAGTGCATACACTCACCACAACTCAATCTTGATAGACGACTGCAAGGTACATTTCACGTTAACGGACATAGAGACTTGTATGTAGAGAATCCTCCCCAGCTCTGAGTCTGTGTTCGTCTTTCTTTTCCTTTCAGTGTTTGTGCTTCTTTTCTATGTGACTTCTCGTGTCGTGTATTTGTGTCTATGTGAATAGTAGATGTCATATTTTTATTGAAGAAAATGTAGTTTTTTTAAATGTGGTGAAAAACCTAAATAAATATTTCTATATTTATTTCTTCACCTGTTAATCATATGAAAAAGCAGTTTTTGTGGTACCAGGTTTAACAAAAGTTATTTTTTATATAATACTTTTGGTTTATATCATCTTCAAAAACTCTGTTTACTCTCATGAAATCATCAAACATCAACCATTCCTAATGCGTTGTCATGTTCACAAATATATTGGACCTGCATTTTGTTGTGGAATGTTTTGATTTTATTAAGAAACTGTGTTTTCTTTTTTCTTTTGGTCTACTTATTTGGACATGTATTTGTGGCAGCCCTGACCAAATTACAGTTTTCAATCATTGGCCATCTTTTTAAAAGAGTTTTTGTAGCCAGTGGTATACATAAAGACTGCTGTTTCACCATGTTTCATCCAAAGTGATGCATACATTCATGAAATGCCTATCAAAGTTATTTTTAGAGAATTTCACTCATACCAATTTTGTTGATATTTCATTGTCTGTGAAATGCCACTTTTGCATGCTGATGCTAAAGTTGCATTCTGATTATTTTGATGACTGAGTATTGTAATTCGGTTGGGCAGAGAATCCATAAAATACATGGCCAACTCTAAAAAACTATTCTTGTTTTCATATCATCTTGTAACCACATTGACATGCAAGCAGCATCACTGTATCATTGTATCAGTGTATGTATGAGATGACATGTATTTCTATGTTGGGGATTCAAACATTAATTTTGGCCCAAGGTCAATGGCCTGAATGTAATAAGGCAATGGCTTCTCTGCTCCCAACCGTTGTCAGTTTGTAAATGACGGTGCCTTGGCCCTATAGTTAGATCTTCTTGATAATTGCTTACAGGTCGCCATGGGCAAAAATGGCAAGACTGGAGGGTTCTCTCTTGTTGAGGAGGGACCATGGAAATGCGAGTAAAGCAGATCCAGATGCTGCTGCGCCTTACCCTGAGTTCCAGCTTTTATTTTCAGCCGACACAACTGTAAAAATCAACAAAAAAAATCACATAGAAAAGAAGGGGAAACAAAGGGAAAGTTAACAGAGTCAACTGTACCACAAGAACTAACAATCGGCCAGTCTTTTTCTTTCAGTTACCCATCAGGGTAGCTACTGGAGCAAACTACAGATGACTCACCAAATTGTATTAGATCTTGCAATTGCACTAACTAGACACAAACCATAAGAAACTGGTGCATTTCATTCACTTTGTACAGAAGAATAAATCATTTGGTTGACTACAATCAGGGCCTTACTTGGTGCTGCTGCAATCCTCCTGTTCTGTCAACGAAAGAATTCTTCAACCTTGTGCAACATCTAATTTTTGAAGCATTTTCTTCGTAGCTTAAAGGGCAGAGAGATGATACGTGGATGATGGCCTTGTTACATTTAACACAAGGACCACATAAGAGAAATTATAAAGGTTGGGGTAAATGACTCAGAACAAATGTTACAGATCACAATCAATGTGTTTGTGTATTCTGAGACGCTCTGTCTTCTTATGAGATGTCCAACACTGTACAACAGTGTTTATGAGAATAGGACATGAACTGAATGAAACAGTGCTTCTGGCATTATGATGTAAGTGATGGTTCGACACTGCGCTACCTCTGACTCTTTGACTTATGGGATTACACCTTGATGTCACACACATGGCCAAGCCTAAGAAGCAAAGCTTAGGACTTAAAGCATAAGAGCAGAGGGCGTGACCTTTAAATGTGGCAACAAACAGTACAGGATGTGTTGCAGAGAGCTGTAAAGCAGAAAATAGAGTACTTGAAGGGTGCCCTCACGGTTATTTATTCATTACTTTTTGTATATATGTTCTTAATGAGTGACTCACTGTGTTTCTGTTTGTAGTCAAAAAAGTTTGCCTGTGCACTTGAATTTCTGTGTGTGTTTTTGTGTGTTTCTGAGAGCAAGAGGAAGATTAACAAGGAAAGAAAGTTGGAGGTTCAACAAGAGAAAGAACAAGAGGGGGGGGGGGGGCTGTCTCTTGAACTCTCCGCAGGCCTGTGCATTACTCTGTGTTTTATTTCAAACTGTTAATTTCTTTGCTATATGACAACCTTGCCTTGACGATTTCAACTGCAGAGTGCAGTCAGTGTGACGACTAACACATTTCTGGATAAAAGTTACCACTGTTCATTTCTATAGAAATTTGGGACACACATTTCAGTAGAAGAAGTAAAGTTTCTCCATCTCCCAGCTTTAATGCTGGTTTTCCTCACAAGATATCACAGATTTCGTACAATGTCATTTTTACACTGCAGATTAAAATATAAATAACAAGCTTGCGATTACATGTAGAGTTAATTAGCTGTGGTCACGTCTGTTTAGCAAGTGCACACTAAATTCTGCCTCCAGCACTCGCATGAATCTAAAGCCGTAACAACAAGGTCATAGGATGTTGGCTGGATATGTATTTGAGTTTAACTCCGTGTAGCAACTCTGTTCAAACCAAGGTGAAAACGGGATTGTTTATTTCTCTTTTCATATAAGCGACAGCTTATATTCATGTTTAAAGTGCCTCCTTGCACTTTGTGTATATACTCTCTTTAGATAAAGTGTATAAATCAAATGTATAGAATTTGACATTTTCATGTCATTTATCAGAATTCTTTTTGCTATGCTAAAAGTTTCTATAAAGACTTTAACTATATATATGCAACGATGTTAGTACGATGTCAGTTTTATTTTTATGGGCCACTAGATGTCCCAATAGGTTGTGAGTTTAGGGTTATTTATTTAGAAACAATGCATTACATTTATCTGTTTTTAACAGAAACTACTGAGCTCCGAATGTTTTAAGGGAAGAAAGCCCAATATCTCTCACCTCTTCAATGAGTTATTGATTATTTAATGGTTATGAGCACATTAAGGCAGGCAGTTGTGTGTGTGTGTGTGTGTGTGTGTGTGTGTGTGTGTGTGTGTGTGTGTGTGTGTGTGTGTGTGTGTGTGTGTGTTGGAAACTATACAGTATGTCTACATGCTGCTGTGACACCTCTACAAACCATCCAGTGTTTGGCTCAAGCATCACCTTCCTCTAAAGAGTCGTCCTCAGTAACTATCACCATAGCCTGATTCATGTCCAAAACCCATTATCTATTAATTCATCACAGCACTTTTCCATCTATTGCATTTGATATTGGGCCTTGATCTAAATATGTCCTTAGTCGACTGGCCTAGTGTAGCAAGTGTTTTCTATGAACATGTGAAATTTTACAATCTTTAGATAATAAAACATATTTTCTATCTTTCTTTTTGATTATATGCACATTTAGGTCCAAAAACGTATTCAAAATGTCCCTTGTGTCTGACATTCATTGTGATGCAAAACATCTTTTCACTTTGGCTGACAAAATGCAAGCAGGATTCAATGCACTCGTACTAAATAAACTACGACAGAGCACATACAATATGTGTCAGGCAAATGGACTGAAAGTGTGTAAATGTTTTAATACTTGTGTGTAAATATTAATGGAAACAAATAAATGTTTATTGATGACGAGCCACCATTGTGTTTATTTCACAGATGAAGGGCACGTGTCTTACAGCATATGAACAAACAATAATTGCATGTTACCAGTGCGGCGTAGGTTGTCAATGAGTTAGTGAGCCGGGCACTGTTCAGTACTCAGAGCATCTTTAATGAAACAACAGAGCAGCTTAATATAAATTACAATCCACAACATAACGTTATTACAAAGAAAGCAATATTAAAACAAAGACACTTTTTCACAGAATAATGTTCTTATGTCCACTAACAGACCTGTGAGATATAAAAAAAAAAAACATTAATTATTTACAAAAAAACTGGAAATAAAACACTGTAAAGTCATTTTTTGAAATAAATGGCATTTATGAATCAAACAGTATTCTTCAGTTAACACAATGGCAATAAATGCACCAACACAAGTATTGCTGTATTTTCAAAGTAAAGGTACAAGTAGAGTTTTTCCTAGTCAGCAGGAAAAGCCAGTCTATGATTGTGGTTCAGACTGGGCTCAGATTTGTGAAAGTTCACAGAAACCTTTTCGCTCAAAAGCCCTGACAGTTTTCTTCCTCTGATCAAATCCATCTGCTTCAAACACAGTCTTATGGTTCTGTGATGAGTCTCAAACCTCGTGAGAGTCTGTGTCTGAACCTCACTGTGATGAATGTTTCTCTGGAAGCTCGTCCAGGGGGATGACTGTGTACTCTTCCGCCTTTCCATTCTCCCTGGGCTTGTCTTTGTGCAGGAATGTCTCCATCTCTACCTCCCTCTGCTGGTTCAAGAAGTTAGTTTTGGTCTCTAACTGGGATGACTGGCTTGGTCCGTTCCACCTGCGCAAAAAAAGTAACAGTTAGAATTTAATTCTACGCTTAATAGTTCCAATGAAAAAATATTTTAATTTGTTTATGATTTTAAAGTCTTACTTGTCTCTGGTAGCGATGGCAACGAAGAGCATTACCAGTGCTGCCAGCCCAACAATAAAACCAACGATGATGATCCAGCCTGGAGACATGAGAGAGTAGGAGTTAAGGAAATGGACTTTCTTAAGTTTAATCATGAAGAAATCTGGTTTATGAAATGTCATTTCATTTTTTTCTGGACTCACCTGGTGTATGGTGTCCTTTGTTCAGTTGTCCTGCAGTGGCAGGTTGTTCCACTAGTTGTTGAACTAAGAACAGAAAAATACAGACTTTAAGTCTTCCATCGGCAATCAATAAAATACAATATGATACTGATTGTAGGCATAACTATTAGGGCAGGTTTGGGATATTTACCAGGATTGAAACTTTCCAAATCCAACTTTCTTAGCTTTTTTGCCATTGTAGTAGTGGTTGGCACTAGTAGGGTCTCCATTCCTGATCCAGACAATTCGTCGAATCCTGATCCTTCGCTTCCTCCAAACATTCCTGGAGCCTTTTGTGTGATAAAAGCAGTCGTGAAGGTTGATGATTCAGAGCTAGTTTTTGTGTTGGAGCTGGTGGTCATACTGGGGATTGTAGAAGAGGACGGGCCAAACATCTCTCTATCTCCAGACCCCGATTCAGAACTCTGGGTGCTCAGGGAGTCAAAGCTGAAGACAGGGTGATTAGTAGTTTGAGAAAGTGAGATGTGGTCTGGAGTGATGCTTGACTCGACTTCATTTGGCACTGATGAAGAGCTAAAGCTAGACTGAGGGCTTTGGGTGGTGGTTGAATCTGAATTGGTGTCCCTTAATGGCAAGACTGTGGAGGTAGAGCTGTGAGCATGTGAAACACTCAGAGTTGTGGTTGCCAAATCGAGGGACCCAGAGGTCGTGGACTTGTAGTTGGTCACCCCCATAGCACTGTCCTCAGTCATGTCACTCTCTTTGGAGTTGGAGGTTGACTGCTGAGTTGCTTGAATGGTCGTGTTTATTTTGGACGATTCAGTTGTGAGTGAAGGGAGGAAAAAGTTTTCCACGAGGAACCCGTCCGTCACGGCCTCTCTGATAATTTCATCCTCAGCTATGGCGGAGATCTGGGTCACAGCTAGAACAAGGAGAGACAGAAAAATCCACAGGTCACCTTGAGTGATTACCTACCAGCTGTGACATGAGCGGAAAGGAAAGTTACCAAGCTTTTTTGATGTATTACAAAATCATCACTCAGAGCTTATATGTACTTTGCCCCAAATTCTTGTTTAAACTTGTTTTGCGTTGTTCTTTGAAGATGTGTGGTGAGAGACAGTAATGATTAACCTGGGTGACTAATTGTCTATGAGTGGGTTAACAAAAGAGGCAACTTCATCAAAGCATCAGTTTAGCAAGAGCCTACCACGCTTTTGACACACCCAGTGCAACAGAGAAACCTTTTCTGTTTTACTTGGATGGAAGCCATAGTCCGGGTTGTATGCCACTAAGGTTACAAAGCTCTTAAGAAGTGTATTTCAAACACACCATAATCAGTAATATAAAGAAAAGTATTTAGCTTTTAGCATGAGCTCAAGTATTGTACTTAAGTTAAGTAAAACCTGAAAACTGTACTTGAGTATTTCCATTGTATGCTTCTTTATACTTCTACTCCACTACATTCCAGTAGGAAATGTTGTGCTGTGTACTCCCTGAGCGCTATAACTGCTACTGACTTTACAGAAAAAGACTTACAGTTAAAATATATATGAAAAGTTTGCATAATACAATACAGAATAAACCAGTGGTCTATGAGTTCCCAGATGGTTTCATTTAAATGACGTTTCACGGCCCAAGGCGAGAAAGTATCGAATATATCATAATAAAAAAATTTAAAAAGCAAATGAATACAATTTTTTTAGGCAGAAATTATAATAACACTATGTTTACATTGTGTTATTGGTACTTCTCCCATGTCAGACCATAATAAATAAAATAAAAACCTGTTGCCTTATAAAATCTCAATGAAGTAAAAAAAAAGATTTCAAAATAGATAAAAAAAAGCCTAAGAATCAAATCACACATCTTTACTCTCCATTTCTGCCCACTCATGTTCCGGTGTTCCCTATGGAGTTATCGGATGCCCAAACTTGTGTAACAGCCCTTTGCTGATCTCTGGTTTCACATTACTCCAGACATACGCATTAATTCACCTCCTGGAGCAGCTCAGAACATTTTACAAAGATCCCCTTGTGTAATCTGGAGGTGCCAGTGAAACCTGTGCACCGACAATGAAATACTACTCTGGAATTTGTACAGAAAGAGTTAGACCTGAAACATAAAGAGCATCTTAGGTAAGGAGGAGAGTGCTGACTCACGGGGTAAGAAAAGGACACGATGGGAAGTATTGAAATTTCAGAGGTCTGTACAGTATAGAGGAATTACTTTATTTGTCAGACTGCAAAAAACATCACTATGGCCTCGTGATCCTAAAGTGGAAGAGTGTCTTTATACCTGGATTTTGATCTTTTTTAAAGTTTAATTTTATACCACAAAATAACATGGGTAATAAAAGCACACAGATACGCAGCTAAAATAGAAAGTGTTGATTTAAGTGTTTACGCTGCAATAGAACAGATAAAAAAAGATAAAGACTTTCACTTACTATTAACAGGTGTTGAGTAGACAACAGCAAGAAGTCCAAGAATAACTCCAAAAAGAAGATTCCTCATCTTCATACCAGAAACTTGTGACGGAGCCATGGCCTGTGTTGACTGTGAGCGAGTCGGAACTATTTGGCACACTGAACTGATAATGAAGCAGATGAATCACACGTTTCCCTTTTATACACAGCAGCAGGAGGTATGTCTTACATCAGTATAACAATGGATGGCCACGAACACACGTAGCAGGGCTGGCACACCTGTGAACACACCTACTTCCTTGCATACTTTCTCACGCTTTTTTTTCTCTTCTTCCTCGGGCACAACACACACACACTCATGAAAAGAAATATCCAGTTGTTAGGGAAGTAAAAGTAACATTTTTTCAGATACATCTTACTGGAAGAGGATGAACAACATAAAATAAATGGCAGTTACTTAAGAAATGTGGCTGAATGATTATATTTATATGTTCATTTCAAAATAAGACAAAATAAAAAGGCAAGAAACCACAGTTCATGAGGCTAAATCTTACGTTTACTGCATCTTAGAGACAACACAAAACAATACGTGCCAACCAGATATTTACTAAAAATCAAACTAAAGTAGAAGCAACAGAAAAGCTCAATTTATCTTGATTTTCTTCTACCGTTCTTTAGATACATGGTGTACGTTACCAGATTCAAACCCAAAAAACAGTGGACCAAACAAAAGTGGAAGAATAAATGTTATATTGTACATCTTATATTCATCTTTGTATTTATACACAATAGGAAAGTATTTATACATGCATACACAGATACACTTTACCGAACATGACACTCAGTATGCAAATACATACATACACGTACATGCAAACATTAAAAATATACTAACAGACAAAGATAAAGAAGGAAAAAGAAACACCCCGAAGGAGGAAGCTAATATGATTATGTAAAGAGTGGAATATTCAATTCAAGAAAATATACTCAAGGAGGAAACTTAAAGATGTCAAATTAAATTTAAAAAGTTAGAAAGATTCCAGCTTATCTATTTACGCCCAAAGGAAGATTTGTGTGCAATATTCACTCATATTCACTTACTGCAGTTAGAGTTATTTGATAATAAGTTAAATGTAAGAATGTAATTACCTGGTCCTAAAATGCTAAAGTTAAAGTTATTGAGGATAAAAACACAATAAAGCTAACCATTGTCGTCTTTGTTGGATAGAGTGTACAGGTTTTACATATAAAATGTATTAATAAATTAAACAAACCATCAGCAGTCGCCACATTGCTAAGAGAATACATGAAGTTCAACCAGCAGTTTGATAATAGGCAACACAGTGATACCACTCGGCACACCATGTGAAACAGCATTCACGGAAGTATTAAATCCGATTGTTGAAAGTTGGGAAAATCCCTGAAAACGATTCAACATCTTAACTAAAGACGTGATTGATGATGTGTGGTTCTGGGAGAAAAAACAACATCACACCCTTTATCATCACTACTTCCTTATCATTCTATCTTTCACTCTTCCAGCGCAACAGGAGTTTCAACAGAATTTTGACTTTTGGTCGTGATTCAAATTCGTGCATGGAATTTTATACTTCACAAGATTTTGCCAGTATCAGTATCATCTCCCTACAGGCAGTGCATATTGTACATAATGACTGTTGTGATTTGCTCAAATCTGAAGGAACTTGATGAGTCACAGCAGAGCTTTAGCCACGGGCTGTCTGGCACGTTCGTGGATTTGATATAGTCGTCATGAATGACTCAGGATGTGTGGGTGAGCACTTGTCCAGTCTTGCACTCCACACCCAGAAAAGGCTAATTTCCGTTACTGTTAAGGAAGTTTGCAATATATTAGTGATGATGAACAGGTATAACCTCAGGGCTCGAACGCAAATCTAGCATTCACGAGAGCGCAGTAGACAGCTTTCACTGGCTAGACACTGCAAATGATTCAGTGTTTAAAATATTCTTACAGTGAGGTTGTCTAGTGAGGGTATAGGTTGTAATATGGTAGGTAATTATATTATGGGGGAAGTAAAACCCTATTAGACAAAATGTCAAAGTAGTCAATGCAACTGTTGATATAAAAAAGATTTTGTCAAATGATTTTGATATAGGTCCAAAAAAGAAAACTTTACATTATTATCCCTCAGAATATTGCCCTTTGGCTACCTGAGCTACAACAAAACATACATTTCTTTAAGGGTAATCTGGCCAGTCCTTTGAGACAAAATAGTTAGTAGTTTTGAGAAAAGGCAGAAATTTATGAAGGCTAACTGTCTACGTATTTCATCATCTTGAAAAAACTTCAATGGCTTTTCAACTAACATTAGGGTGAATCAGTAATGACAGAACTTTAGAAAACGTTCTTTTACATTTTGAGATATTTGGTCTGGGAGTGGTATTTCACTTTGGTCGAACATTTTACATTTTTCAAAAGCAAGCATTGGTATGAAGCCGTGAACATTTGGTAAGGTGTGTCTCCAGAATGACAAGTGCATTTAAATCTTGAAAAGGGGAGCTGAATTTCAAAAACATCGTCAGAACCACAGCAACTTTGGTCAAATCCCTCAAACCGGAGGAACATTTAAGTGGTCATATTTGTTCTTAAGAGTCAACTAACACGCACATCCATCTCAGCATCACTAGATTTTCAAACCCTAAAACATGACACAGGATTTTCTCTCTCATGTACACTCAAATGTACAAATAATACAGAGGAGCAGCAGCCTTTTAAGGGCAGGTCCACCGGGCATGTGTAGAACATTTAGCAGCCATTGTATAAGACTCCCTCCCTCACTTCTTCCACCTCGCTGTTATCTCATGTTTCATGGCAGCCACCATTGTTCCTGTCTCAAAAACCCAGCTCTCTCTCTCTCTGCAGCTCTCACATCAATTAACACCTTGAATAATCAAGAGAAACAACTCAGCCTTTATCACCTATTCTACCACGGACAAAATATCCGCTTCAGTTTTCACATTTCTGCATCAGATTCATAAAAACACATAATAGCGGCACTCATTGCTTGACGACTTTCCAATTTTCACCATATCAGTCAAACGTGAAAATTATTTATGAATTAGAACAGGGAGGAAGATACCGTAATGTTTCAACTGAAAAAGAAATATTACATTTACTGGAAGTTTTTGATCATGTGCATCATGTGATTTGGCCAAAATCTTTAACACACAGCTACACATTTTACATTTTCGAAGACGTACGTGCATAAGCACATTCAAACAGTCAAGGCAAATACAAATATCACATTATATCCTCTGGATACAGGTCTCATTTGGCAGCACACAGATTTTGGTTTCACCAACACTGATGTATAAAAGTTTCGTCCATCCATTCATCCATCTATCCATCCATCATCTACAGCTTATCCAAGCTCGGGTCGCGGGGGCAGCAGCTCCAGTAAGGAACCCCAAACTTCCCTTCTCCGGGCCACATCCTCCAGCTCCGACTGGGGGATCCTGAGGCGTTCCCAGGCCAGTGAGGAGACATAATCTCTCCACCGAGTCCTGGGTCTTCCCCGGGGTCTCCTCCCAGCTGGACATGCCTGGAACACCTCCCTAGGGAGGCGCCCAGGTAGCATCCTTACTAGATGCCCGAACCACCTCAATGAAAGTTATTATGTATAAATTCTTCGGCCTGTTTAAATCTCCTATTCGAGGGATGAAGTTGCTATTCTCTGTTTAAATGCATATTATTATTAAAGGCACTAAAAATGATTAGTCTCTATTTGACGGCACAATTAAAACATCAGGGTAGAAAACATGCAATCATAGAGCTTAATAGATATGTTCAGGGGAGGAGGAGAGCCAAAGGGCTTATACAAAGTCGTCCCCTGAAAGAAAACAATACTAATTTAATTGTAACATTAGTGAGCATTGTTTAAAATCCGCCACACAAATAGAGAGGTTAAGCTTCTCCCCTCCCTTGTAACCTTTATTTAACCCTTTGACACACAAGCTATGCAAACCCTTTCTAATGCGCAACATGTCACGTGTTCCATCCATTATTAGTTTGTTTTCATTTGGTTTTACCTTGTCAGTAATTCTCTTATCATTTCAGATCCTGGTTCATCCTCACTGCCAATCAAATTATTCCCCTCACCTGGTTTCCACAGCCCATCTCCTCAGCTGCTTCTCATTCCCTCATTAGTCTCTCAGAGGATATATACCAGTTCTCTCCCACTTGTTCCCTGACAGATTGTCTTGTCTTTTCCTGCCAAGCTCTCCAGCGATGTTTAGTTTACCCGCGTGAGCACAATCGTAAATTATCATTTATGAAAGTGTTTTGTTTTTTTAAACTGCACCCTTTTCAAAATAAAAGCAACACCATTGTATTGCGTGCATGGTGTAAATAACTTTCTAACTGTGTTGCTATTTTGAAAAGGGTGCTGTTTTTCTTTTTACGTTTGCGCGCCGCGCGCGTGAACAGCTACAAGTGATGCTGGCCGGCTAGCCCTCAAAATGTCCGCTCATGCCAAAATAAGAAAGATTGATGCAGAATGCCGCGTTTTCAAGAAGACATGGACTGCTAAGTATTTATTTACAGAAGTCAAAGGTAAAGTGTGCTTAGTTTGTGGTGCGCAGGTCGCTGTGTTCAAGGATTACAATTTGAGTCGCCGTTCAAGAACTTGTCTGATGAAGAGCGGGAAAAGGAGTCGGGTGCTTTGCTAGCTAAACTGCAAAACCAACAAGGACTTTTTACAAAACTTTGCACATCCAGAGATGCAGCTGTCAACACAAGTTGTCTAATCCCACAAAATTGCTAGAAAAAGTAAATTTCTGACGGAGAGTTTATCAAGGAGTGTTTGGTGGATTCTGCAGCACTCGTATGTCCGGAGAAAAAGGAGGCATTTGAGAGTGCTCCTCCTGACTCACTGTAACGAGGAGGTTTGAGACATCTGGAGCTTCAGCTGCAGAACAGAGAGGTCAACTTTGACTTTTTTCCCCTTGATTTTGGATGAGAGCTGCGATGTACGTGAGTGACACTGCCCAGCTACTCATTTGCTTACATGGGATAACTAAGGACTTCAAAATCACGAAGGAGCTGGCAGCCATGAAAGGGACAACCACAGGGAGTGGTTTGTTCACGGAGGTAAATGCATGTGTGGACAAGTTGGGACTGAAATGGGACAAGCTGGCAGGCGTGACAACGGATGGTTGTCCAAATCTGACGGGGAAAAATGTTGGACTTTGAAGAGAATGCAAAAGTGACCGAAATGAACCCTGGACAGAAATGGGTATTGTTGCATTGTATTATACATCAGGAAGTGTTGTGTAAGTCAGTTCTAAAAATTAACCATGTTGTTGATGTAACTAAAATAGTTAGGTTCATCAGGACAAAATCATTGAATCACAGACAGTTTGTTGCACTTTTGGAGGAGAATAAGACTAAATATCGTGACATAGGCTAAGTAATTTATTGCAAAGATGTTTACAATTAAAACTCACTCGGGTCTATTTGGACCCATGTTGTGCATCAAAGGGTTAAGAGCCAAAATCAATGGTTTTGTCTGAAATCAACTCCCAGTTCAGTGAATCGCTGTACAGTCAATTAAATGTTGGGGCACTAAGTTGCACATCAAAAGAAAATTGGGACACTAGTGAGTTAGCAATCTGCAAAACAATTTCAAGGATGCACACAATAATGAAATCACGTTAAAAACTGTTTTGCTATAACCTAAAATATAATCAGTTTTACATACTGCATGACATGTACATATACACTGTATACATACTTACATTTTGCTTCTCTGGGACTTTCAGGGAGTTGTCAGAAATAAATCTCATCTTATATTATGAACAGTGTTATCTTCAATGCTAACTCACAATAGCATACTTAAATCAATTAATTGTATTGTTCTGCACCTGTGGAAATGTGACAATGTATTTACCTTCACAGGTTTATTGAAAGGATTTACATAATGGAATTCATTGTTACTATTGTATTCTGTTCCTTTTTGGGAACCATATAACATGGTGCAACCCATTTTAATAATGGTTAAGGCTTGCGGAGTGATACGATGATTATGTATCACGTTTGATGTCGGTGTTCACTTGTCCCACTGTTGAGATGGACATTAAGCTGTCCCATTGCTCTTGCTTTAACGTGTCCCGTTAAATAGTTTCATTTTTAACTACCATTTTTATAGTTAACACTATAAGTAACGGTGTTACAATACCATTAGTCATGGCGTGCAAATCACCACTAAATCAAAGTGTTATTAATTGTATAAGCTGCACTTATGTGTTTACTTCTGCTGTGGATGCAGGGCATTTAAACCTCCCAGCTTGCAGCAAGGGGAGGGCAGAGAGTTTAACTGTAGTGAAGGTGGCAGGTATGACATTAAAATATTTATTTGGTCATTAAACAGCAGTATGTAGTGTGGTTTAAGCAGTTTTACAGAAGTGAAGAAAAGGGAACATGTATGTGACATGTTAAATGTTGTATTACAGTGTTCATCCATCATCATCCATTTGAATTCATCATAAATGTTGCAAGACTGATTTCAATAATTCATTTATTTTTTTCAATTCCTTCGATTTCATCCATCAGAACTATTTCTAACTATGACTTAGAATTGTTAACTATGCTGTTGACAGGCTGCATGTGGCACTTTATCTTCTTGCTTCCCAAGCCACTGGTTTGACAAAGTGGTACATTTTAATTCAGGGAAATGGATTTATGTAGAAAGTCAAGTTCGCTGGATTTTTTGCCCCACCTAAGAAAATACAGTAGCTGACTTCCTTTGCAATTCATCATCTATTGAACTGGAATCAGTTTGAGACACACCCAATGTTTTTGTCTCCATGGTGTTAACTGTTTAGGTGATGAAGGAGAGCAAAGCACAGATGTCTCCTCCCCAAATCTGACTTGACTGGATTTATTTAGACTTGTTTATGCTTTCACCGACAACACTTGACATGAAACTAAACATGGAGGCAGGCAGGCAGCTAATATGAAAGGAGCCACTCCTTTTTAATTGAAGGTTAATTATGCCCCACAGGTTTAAGAAAGTATGATACCTGGGATGGGCCTGTCTAAATTAATCTGTGATGTCACATTAGTTGTATGTAGAGCAACTATTTAAAACTAATCTGCAAAAGTTCCTGCCATGAAAGGTTCATATTAATGAAATTAAAATGTTGTACCATGCATGTATTATATAATCAATAAGACATACATGTCTGGTTTTGAGTCCTCGTGGTCTACAATGTTTTTACATCATCTCTCTCAGAATACAATCTGAGACTTGACAAAGGTACAATATCTTACCTTGTCACATTTACTGTAGATTATTGTAATTCTAAGTTTCTTTTCTTTTCAGCTGCCAGACAATAATTGATTGAATTATTCTTTTTTTTAAAGATGGTTGTTTGGCCTTTTTGGGCTTTATTGACTAGCAAAGGTCTAGTGATACAGCTTCCAAATATAACACCACATGGTCGTGAGTTCAATACCAGGCCTGCCACCATTGTGCCCACTAGTTGCTCCACTTAGCTCACTCTAAGTCGCTCTGGACGAGAGTGTCTGCTAAATGCAGCCTTAATACATACATACATACATGCTCTACCTGGTGAGCTAACAGTAGACGGTAGTCTGAGAACCATGAATATCTGTATCTAAACATGTTTAGAAAGGAGCTATTCAATTGAAGTTGAACTGCATTTCAGAAAGTACATTCTGAAGTACATTCAGCAAATGTAATCAAAAATAAAGTAGCAGTATTAAAGATTGTGGCCCTATTTCAACTTTTTCTATAACCCTATTTAGCCTGTGTTTGTGCCACAGGTGCAGTTGGAGAATTTAATGACGCTTGAATCTTACTCTGACGAGAACTGTGATGAGGGGCAGAGCCTCACCGACATCTGTCCAAAAATGGTAACTTCCACAGAATACTCCCAGTTATCCTTTCCCATACGTAAAAGGACTTGGAATCATTTCAACAAGAAACAAAGCCAAGGTTTGAGGAGGAGTGGCAGCTTTAACCATTCAAGAAGGGGATCTTTCCAACCAACAAATAGCAGGTTCAGACTAGATGCAGAAATTCTTAAGAAACATATCTTTGACATTTATGGCTTCCTTGGATTACAATCACATATTTGGTATTTGCATGTATGAGCAGCAGATGCAGTACATTTTCATATGAACACAGAAAACACGTTTACAAACTTGATTTCTGTATGGGTTCGATATCGAGGTGGTTTTAGGAAAAGGGGACACGAGAGCATTTACAGTACTTAAAGGCAGAGATTACTTAAACAAACAAAGGTTATAAGAAATCATGTGAACGTGGTTGTTTTCTTTGCCCTATCATGCACTCTTGCATGCAGTATATGTAGTATACTGTACCAATATGACCTTTATGATGTTTGTTATCCAGCTCTTACCTGTTTGGCTGTATAATTGTTATTTTCATTTAAATATGTAGTCTGGACTATATGAGCTACTAACAACTGGAGTAAATTTGCTTGTATTCTATATTTTTTTATTTTTTTTGTTGCTTTATTGACGTTTATTGTAAGTGTAATATTGTTTGGTAATACATACAGTGTGATGTAGGTTGGAAAGATGGTTTATTAAGTCAAATAGATACGATAGTATCAATGGAAAGAGATGATGCAGTATGTTGTCAAAACATATGATGTTGTTTTGTTAATTATTAATTATGTTAGATATGATGGCATTACTGTGATCACAGTTTTTAAACTAGATTTGAAGTAAACAGCTGGCAGGGGGTGATGTGAAAACCCCCATAACAGCAAGCCATCAAACAGAGCAGTGGAGGCTTAAAAGGTCATAACACCGGCTTAAACAGAGCTTAAATGTTGAACACCAAGGATGTAATGGAAGATATCCAAAAGACACCTTTGATGTGCAGTGAAAGACTGTGAGACATGCAACAAAATGCAGTTTAGCATCTAATTAGAAGGTGCAAGCAGTAGCAAGTGTATATTTAAAGTTGAATGAATGTCCAGAATAAGAAATAAACCAGAGGGGTAGTGAAGTAAGAAGTATTTACTAAGCACACAAACATATAAAAAGTAGGTCTACTACGCATACATGCAGCAAAGTCGGCAGTGGTGGAAAGTAACTATTTACAATATACTAGTATTGTACTTGATAATGTCGAGGTAGCCTACTTATTTGAGGATCTTCAATTTATGCTACATTAAACACTACTTAACTACATTTTAGAAGAAAATATTGTAGCCTACTTTTCACTAGGTTATTTATTTAACAGCGATTAATTACTTTTCAGATTGAGATTTACCATAAGAAGGTTAGTTCTATAAAATGTGAAGTTGTTATAGATTCAACTAAGTATGTAAAGCTATTAAAAACTCCAGTTTGACCAACTACAACATTGAAATACTACTTAGGCCTACCACATAGTATAATAACACTGACATGGACCATTATTTATAATGAGTAAGCCTATGACTTTTAATATATAAAGTAATATTTAAAGTAGGCAATATTGTTTTGGTAATACTTATGTAGACCTACTTTTAAGCTTTCTAGAAGTCTACATTTTGTATTAGTAGACCTAATGGTATTTGTATAGTAGGCCTTGGTATGCACCTCTCACTGAAATCAATTATTACAATGCTTCTCTTACAACATATGACCAGTATTATATTTACAGTATGGACAGAACAAGTAAGCACACATTATATTATAAATAATAGCCTAATAACCTGAGGCGAAACGTTTGAGACAACCAGAAAGAACGTGTCGAACAGTGATGACGCAATATTAGCAGTGGGTTACGTTAGCTGTTTAAGCGTCATATATTTTAAACACGGACTGACTTCAAAACATACATACGGTAAGAAGCTATGTCCTTTATGTACGTTTCACCGCTCTTGCGAATAGTGTTCAACTACCGTAGTGGTACCGCAACACTAAAGTGGTCTAACTAAAGTTTGCAAGCTAAACGAACCTATTTTCAAAGTTAGTCTAGCTAATTGCTGCAGGTTAGCCACAGCTGTTATAGATGGGGCAACATTAGCACACAGAACTTAACAACTCAACCTTTTCATGGTACTAAACCGGGACAACAGTAACGTTAATAAACGCTGACTACTCGTGTGGCCAGATTTAACGTTAGTCAGGGCAGCGAGTGACTTCTCAAACTTGGTTTGTGAGTGACTTTACTAAGCCAACTAAACATATAACTAGCATTATGTTCTCCTCCAGTCAACGACACACGCTACACGTTACATTTAACTTGGGTCCATTTATCGTAAGTCAAAAAATGGTGGTTAACGTTACTTCTAAAGCAAATGCACTCGTTGTGAATGCCTATGAGTTTGCCTCATGTACCATATGATAATTATCTACAAGAGAAATACAAACATTGCCCCTGTTTGTATAACTAAACTGAGTATCTGTATAATCAGAGATGCAATATTGTTATGTTTCTATTCCAGCCCACCGCCAAGACTACAGTAGGTGATTTCACTGACGGAGCCACAAATGAGCCATTCAGCCACGTTAAAATGAAATGGCCTTCATGTGCTCTTTTGTTGCATTACATATTTGCATAATTCAATAAGGTAGTGTCACAGGATTGCTCCACCAACTAGTATGTGTACCGACACGTACCGCATTTCCAGTTCAGTCACAAGTCATGACCAAAGGGTAACAAAAAAAGTGACTTCACAACATTGTTGTGCCCTTCAAAGCTGAGGTTAAATGTAAACTTTGCGAACCAGAAGTGACTACATTATCAAAAGGTGTATCTTATCATATATATATTATTTTTTTCTATGGCTGCAACTAGAAACTAGAGTCACACGTTGGGACTAAACTGTAACATTAGTAAGTTTCCTTTGCTAAATAAAACGTCCATATGTTGTTCTTTAGTCAAATTGCATGCATATGGCTTCACAGGTTATATTTCAGTATGGTCCATTTGTTATAAGGTATCATGCCAGTAAGTCGAGTTAAAAATATTGAAAGTTTTTTTGGTTAAACATGAAACAATGCTCTCATTGTGAATGCGTGTTCGTCACATGCATCATATGGCATTCGTCGCCATAGTAGAAAGGTAGACAAACTACAACATCACAGTTTCAAGTGTAGAATTGACAAATTTGCAAGTCGCCTGTTCATTGACAGTAATGTGGTATATTGCATCTAATCAACTAAATACGATAAACATTTGTTATGTAACGTAATTGTAATTCCTACCCAGTGCCAAGACGACAACCTAAAACAGAGAGCCACTTAATCAAATATAATGACCTGTTGTAGTCTTTCTATGCAATGACAATTTGCATACTCGTTCTTAGATGACACATTATTGCTCATCTAAGTTTTGTCCTGACATGTTTAGTACATCCAGAGAATCTGCAGCAGAGTTTGTAGCAGAACACAGGCTTCAGTTGTGTAAAACATTCTCAACTAATCATGACCAAAAAGTAAAAAGTGGCTTTTCATTATAGCTGTGCTCCCTAAATCTACTTCTCTGGGTCTGTGTAATTATACATGAGTAGGGAAATGCAAACCTTGCTGAACAGAAATTAAGGAGTGAGTGAGTCAGTGTTATGCTGTTTATCTTATCATGTAATTGTTTGTAATTGATTTGTTTTGGCAACTAGCAATTACTTTTGTTATCAATTAATCAGCTTAAATATACTAAATGCCTTAACAAAAATAAAGCAAAGAAAAACTGAAATAAAATAGGCTTCATTTTTATGTATGCATTTAATGTGTAATAATTGAATGAAAATCATGCAATTATTTATCTTTTTGTCTTTAATAACTGAAATTGTTTCAATTATGATGTGAATTTTCTATGTCCACTTTAAAATTACATCACAACACAGAAAACAAAATAAAAAGATATACAGTGTTATGTTAACAGATAAAAACAGAACATCTAAAACATTTTGCCAGTTGAATATATAACTTACAGGTACAAAAGGACATGTCTTGTCTTACAGTATTTTTCTGAAGTGCTGCAAAATTATTTTTTTTACTGTAGTTTGACATTCAGCCCTTCAGGCAATTCAAGCTACCTAGCTTGCAGATATCTAGTAACAATAACATTAGCTTTTCCTTCTCCGTCAAACAAGTCAGTGTTTACTGTAAGCTAACGCAAGCTAACTGACACTAATTAGTTGTCAACATTTACTGAGCCAAGAGGATCCCTGTAGGTGTTTGTTTGTACGGCTACCTGTAGCACAACCCCCTAAAACGATCACAAATAAATCTGCGCCGCCCAGCACGGAAAAATATGCATTAATCAACCACCTGAACCCGGCTCGCAAACCACTAACTTTATGCATTATAGCAGCACAATTGTGTTATTGTTAAATAGCAGCAAAACAAGTAGGCTAACACTTTATCAAAGACATGAACTGTGTCTCTCTCTTTCTTTCACACACTCATGCCCCAGAAAAATAGTGGATTAAGAAGCGCTTCTCTTTTTTTAGGAAATTGACACCAGCAACTTCTGTCAAATGAGAATTTGGTCGGAAAAAAACATATTGACCAACCAATCGACCAACTGACCAGAAGGTGTCAGCCCTAGAGTGGATTGTTTTTCCTTTTGGCACTGACAATGTGTCTCAATTTAAAAAATAAAATAAAATCTACCTTGCACGAAAACTAATGGCAGTGATTTTCATTAGTGACGGCAGGATGAAACACTGAAATGCATCATGCAATTTTACTTCAATTTCTCATGGAAAATTCATATCGCTTACCAATAAACAAAGCACAGAACAAAAGAAAAAGGATAAATAGGTATAATTAAATGAAAAAAAACAGATTAATGCATACATAAAAAGAGAATATGCACAACAGCAATGTGTATTGTATTTCACTTTGTTTCTTTCATTTGTTTTTTATTATAAGCCTTTAAAATTGTACATTGATTATTTGACCTATCCTATCTAAACGGACACAACAACAACATTAAGATCAACTTGTTATCTCATTTTCTTTTTTCCAAACTGTATTTAACAATCAATTCCACATTTTTATTTTATTTTATCTTATTGGTAAAAAAACAAAACACAAATATAGCTTTAAGGGGTTACCATTGTGTAATCTTGCATCTAAATAGAAATTCAAATCAATAATGGCATCTGAGATTTTTAAGCAGCACTGCCTATCTCCTCTTCCATCAAAGGAAACCGTAGCTTCTCTCAAACTGACGTGTGGGAAGAGAAGGAAGTAGAAGAATTAGTGGGAACTGTAAATCACTTCTATTCTTCCCTGTATTAACTAAAATGTATCTGATTTCAACAAAGAATAAATCAAAACGAGGAGAATATGCTATATTTCATTGTGAGTCTACAGCACCACATCTGTCTCGTATGACAGTAAAATCAATGAGACAGCAACCATTTCGCACACATCTTCTCTTGGCATTGTGAAACGTTTCTCAATGTGTTCAATGTTTTTTTTTTCTCACAGGAAATGTCATCTTTGTGTGGCACCAGCAACAGCTGCCAAGATGCAGGTCAACAGGCCACTGAGAAACAGGCAAGCATGACATGACTCATAAACACTTTAAATGCATTTGTATGAAATGATGCCATGCAAACACACCTGAGCTTACCACACAGATAATAATGTATGCATTGGTTACATTGAAGAATAATGTTAGATTAGATTGAACTTTATTTTCCTTGCACACAGTACAAGTTCTGAGACAATGAAATACAGTTTAGCATCTATTCAGAAATGCAAAATGCAGTAAAAGTGCAAAGTTATGTAAAGAGTAAACAGTAATATATAGAATACATACATAATGTAGAATAACCAGTAAGGGGTGGATATGAATATGCTACGAAATATACAGTATCAACATTTTGGGAAGTATGAACAGTGTAAAAGGAATATGCTAAAAGGATATATACAGTAGGTAGGCAAAGCAAAACGTGCAGATAAGTCGCAATAGTGAGAATATACAGAATGAACAGCTGAAAGTATGAATTGAATATGCTGTATGATACCCAATATATCAGCTATACAGATGCACATGAATGTGGACATTAGTATAAATATGTAAGTGCACATATACTTTAGGTATGTGTGTGTGTACAGTAGTGTGACAGTATGATGTAGCAGCCAGAGACGGTTATAGTGCAAACGTTCAGTCGCTGCAGGAAGGTGTGGGGGGTATCCAAGGGGGTAGGGGGGAACCATCACCGTGATTGATGTGGAGTTCAGCAACGTGACAGCTGAGGGGGAGAAGCTGTTCCTCAGCCTGCTGGTCTTGTGTTGGAGAGTCCTGTAGGGAGGCGGGAAAACATCAAAATATGTTACGATCTGTTACAAAGCTTGTGCTGGACAGCCTCTGGTCCCAGACAGAGCAGTTGCTACACCATACTGTGATGCAGTTGGTAACGATGCTCTCGATTGGTGCAGTGATGGAAGTTCACCAGAATGTGAGCATACGGATAGACTTCATTCAGTCTCAAAAGCACAGTGCATATACACATTTTAAGTATGTATTTTATATTTGTTCTTGTTTTCAACAAAGACCAGAGCCAACAGTGCGTTAGTCCGTCTCTCAATACTTAATTTTAGTTAGGGACTACTTTAGCTGTGGATTACAGTTTTTCAGAAGTATTCTCTTGCAAATGTGTTCAAATGCTTTCACACATTTTTCACACCCTTTTTTCAAAACAATTAACAGATCTCATAGAAAGACCCAACTATCTATATTCACACCTGATAGAAATGACTTGTAGTATGAATTCCAGTATGAATCTCTAACGCACCTGTGTGAAACTCCTTTTCACAATTCCTCAGAAATGTGTTTATTTACCTATAAAAGATGCCACCTCTGCGTTTTAAGTATTTCTTGGTTTGGGTGAAATTCTTTCTTGGTTCTTTGGTGAAGAAAGAATGCAGTGCAAAAGCTGTACAATAATGAATGTCCCAATGAAGAAAACCTTCTAAGAAAAATGTGGTGGTTATTGATATGCTTTTCTAGTTTTTGGACAACAATGGAGCTTTATAGCACAGAATAATAATCCGACTCTGGCTATAAAGGCAATACTTGTTAGTAGGATTAATTTACTGCATTGTTTGTTTTGATCCTTTCATGGGAGTCTTTGACAATGAGAAATGTGTAGACTGCAGTAAACGCATGTGCATCGTTATAATGAATAACAGTTTGCTGTTTTCATTAGGGGCAGTCCTGGTAAAGTGATACCGTCAACATTAAAAGCACAGTGTCTACATTTAACCATGTGCATTTAAAGTTTAATGACTTTTATTCATACTGATTTATATTAAGGTTGTTAAACTCGAGCTATGATAACTAAGTTGACAGCTGTGTGTGTGTGTGTGTTACAGGAGAAGGAGCATCCTCGTGTACTCATCCCGGAGTTATGCCGACTCTTCTACCAGCTGGGATGGGTGACGGGGACGGGCGGAGGGATCAGTCTGAGACGAGGGTTCGTACAAAGATTTATATCTTGCAGAATATCGTAAAGGATCAGAAATGACACGCCTTCATTTAACCCTTATGTTTGCATATCTTTGAAAATCAATGTGTATGCTCACAAAGGTGCAGCGAGGCTGACGTGAGGTCCGTCAAATCAGTTTCGACAATGTGTACAATTCTAGTGTGAAGACAGAAGGCCGGGGTTTTGCCATAATAAAACAGAATTCAAACTGAAGGCTTTGACAGGTTATTACAAACATCTTTGAACTGTGTTGTTTTGGATGGCAGCTACAATGAAAGCGCAACCCATCAGCAACTCCCTGTTTTGAAATGGGGGAATGGCAGACATTTATTTAAGCTAACAGGTGAACTTGATGAAATCTCTGATGAAAACAAATTAGATTTACTGTCTGCCGCTCAATGAATGTTGGTATTTCATTCAGATAGAAAAACATTGTAACTCTAAAATGATTCACGGGAGAATTTCCTTTCATCTTTGTTTAATTATTACACCTTTTTTAGGATTTCTGTAGTAGTTCTAAGCTCCACTGCTATATTTCAATGAAACTTCAGTATCATTCCTCGACATGGTTGTGTTTTTGCCAGAGTGATCACTATTTTCTAGTTGTCATTTTATTTTGATAGTTCAAAAATAGGAGACATTTGAAGTCCCAATTTGTTTCCCCAACATCGTAAATAAGAAGAATTCAGATGTATCCATATTGTGGCTGTTTCTGCACAGTTAATAAGTTGTTGAATTAGTTGTTCTGTTTAGGAACCTAAACACTTATTCTAGATTAAATAAAGTGGATAGAAACATGTAATGCAATCTAAATACACAGTAGTGTCATTTCACACAAAGATCCTCAGGAGTGTATTTTTATTTTCTGTGAGTGCAGGTCTGAGTTTTGAAGCTTTTATTTATATATATTTTTTACTGTTAGACGCAGAAATGATTCAGAGCCTGAGGCGGCCTCGCCAAACCTTGCACAAAAAAATCAATACGTTTGTTGCTTGATAAAGAAGAGTACAATCACTTTTTCTTCTACATTCTGTGGGGAAACTTTAAAGCTCTCAATATTTAAGCAAAAATAGCATCATGAAAGATTTTGAGGGGATGAAATTATTGTGTATGTTGAACACTGCTCTTTTTTTACTCTGTAATTTGCTCCAGGTCGTGAAACAGAACATTTTCCAACATTGACTCATTTCTTGGTTGGTGAAACGAGATGTGTTAGCACATCAGGTAGTCATTGAAACATTATTTACACTACAGTTCAGACGGCGTTTCAGGTAGATGGAACAATAGAGACAAAGACACATAAATAATGTCAGATCAAAATAATATGACTTTAGAAATAACTGTAAAAGGTCTTAAAAAAACTGTACTTAAAATAACTGCCAAGGGTAATTGGTTCCTAATGGAAGGTAAAGCTTTATTGAGTGTTTCTCTAACATGTTGCAGGAGCTGTAGTTTCAGCTCCTTACATAATCATAACATTTTCTTTGAGGCAAAGATACAATAATCTGACACAAAGACACAATAATGGAGCATCATGGCCTCCCGTTACGCGGCATACACGTAACGGGAGGCCATGATGCTCCATTATGGAATGACAAACTAATGCCACTTCAATGCTTTATTGTCCTTCTCCTTCTACTTGTTATTAATACATACTATAATGTTTGTTATATAACTCGCAGAGAGCAGATCTACGTTGCACCATCAGGCGTCCAGAAAGAGAGAATTCAGGTAAGCAAGTTCTAACCACAGTGTAAGATCTATTGTTCTGCTCAGTGAAATTATGAGTTCTGATTGAGCAGTATTCAGATAAGGGTGTGTGTGTGTGTGTTAATACTCGTTTGTGTTACTCAGCCAGAAGACATGTTTGTGTGTGACATGGAAGAGAGGGACATCAGCTTTCCACCTGCCTGGAAAAAGTTAAGGAAGAGCCAGTGTACACCGCTTTTTATGAACGCCTATATTATGAGAGGTGAGTCATTCATACACATACCACCCATACCAACGACAGTTTTAGATAGAGCTGATCTGTAACATGAAACCAATTTTCGTTTTAATTAAGTCAATGATATACTCGTTGTGTCCCACCCATGGTGTACTACAGCACAAAGAAAAATGTAGAAGAGAAAAAATACTTATAAAATATAAATGTTTTTTGATTTGAAAGGCTAAATGGAATGAGAAGAAATAGTGATTATGTTCACCTAAGGTGGTCCGCCATCTTATTAGAAATGATGTAACAAATAGCCAAAATTGTAAAATCTTTAATAGTATCCTGATATCTTCCTTCTAGCCTTCTTTCTTTAACTAATCTATATTTTGCACACATTCTATAAAAATGTGGTTTGTAAAATAATTTTCTTTAGGATTACTTTATTCTGGAATAAAGGCTATGGTTTGTAGAAATGAATATAGATAGCAATTCATTGGTTTAGATGTGATTTCAGAAAATACAATATTTTACAAATACGCTGTCGAGGTTCCACTCATAATATACTTTTGTTTAATCAAGTTATTGTTAAAGGTCAACATTTTAATGAAATGCCTCACCGCCTCAATCCTGAAATACCAGGTGAACGTTTGCTCAGTCTGCCTCCTTCACAGATAATGAAACCTCCAAAACTAGAGCCCACTAACGCAATAACATTCACCAGAGAATTTCAAAGCATAGTGCACCTTGATGTGTGATCATCATCTGTGGGTGGTGGCATGCTCTCTCTTGCCTTGTTACAATTATTTTAGAAAGACAATACCAGTAGGCAACACTCAAAAAATCTAAATCTGCTTTTCCTTTGCTAAAATACAGGGGCACAGGCAGTTATACACACCCACTCCAAGGCTGCTGTCATGGCAACGCTGCTATATCCCGGCAAAGAGTTCAGGATAACACACCAGGAGATGATCAAGGGAATTCGTAAGGGCACCTCAGGCACCAACTATCGGTATGTAATCAAGCAGCAAGCATTAGTGAAGTCCAAAGAGTCACTCAGTAGAAATTATAGCTGCAAACCTTTCACATTTCAGCCAAATTCGCCATTTTGAATGAAATGTATGGAACCTACAATCAAACAAAGCTTTTAGCGTTTAACTAACCCTAACCTAACCCTAAGAATTTAATAATGTCCATGCTCCACCTGGGCACCTAAAGCTGGGGGAGGCAGTATCCGGAGCCCGGAGTATGTTGTTTTCTGGCAAAGGTAACAAAAAACAAAAAACCAGGAAGACTTTGAGAGTACAGGCCTTCTCCTGCAGCTCTCCTCTTTGTCCTCGGCCCCTCCCGCCAGACGAGCACCGGCATACGCACGGGACTGTAAAGCCTTTTGAGATATCATATTGTGACTCGAGGCTCGCTCCTATTGGCTGTTTGAGAGATTTTGCTAATAATTTAGCCAGCTAAGCTATCAGCTGTTCACACCTTAACCGAAGGAACTCGCACTCGCACCTGCATTTGTAGAACAGCCAATAAAAACGCAAAGAAGTGAAGATTTGCCAACGACAATCTATGTACAGTGATAATAAGTTAATCTGTAGTTCCTCTTGATCTACTTTCGTTGTTAAGAGAGGAAATATATAATAACAAAGGAAAAGGCTAGGCAGGGCGCTAGGCAGGGCGCTAGGCAGGGCGCTAGGCAGGGCGCTAGGCAGGGCGCTAGGCAGGGCACTAGGCAGGGCACTAGGCAGGGCGCTAGGCAGGGCGCTAGGCAGGGCACTAGGCAGGGCGCTAGGCAGGGCACTAGGCAGGGCGCTAGGCAGGGCGCTAGGCTCAAGGACCACAGATATGCATGTGAAGTGACATATTGCTATGTATATACAATATTAAATCTTAGTACAGGTAAGTGTACATGATGATGACTGTTGTCCATGCTAGTGCACGTAATGTCCCATTATTGCACATATTGACCCATGGTGTCCCTTAAGTCTACTAGAGAGTTGTAATGAATTGTCATCCACTGTAATCCAGAGAGAAAGAGGGACATTTAAACAAACAGTTGTGCTAAAAAGGAGGCTGGAGCCACCTGAGCACCCCATGTCTCCGCTGTGCATCTCTCTGTGGGAGGTATATGCATTGTAACGTCTGATTGCCACAGGAAAAAAGGATGTTGTGGTGGTAACAGTCCGCTGCTGAGGGGGTCCTGTGTGTGACCAGCACATTGTGGAGAGAGGGGGAGAGTCATTGTCCATGATGCTCCGCAGCTTGAGCAGCACCCTCCTGTCTGACACCACCATAGCAGAATCGAGCCTCCCCCCCAGGACAGAGCCAGCCTGCCTGATGATCTCGCTGATTCTGTTGCCGTCAGCACTGGCTACCACAGACTGGTAGAACATCCTCAGCATGGTGCTGCAGACATTTAATGACTGGGCCTCCGCAGGCCCTTCTTGACCAGATGTAGTAGGTGCAGGTAGTTGTAATCCTTCACAGTTTTCACGTCCATGACCAACTCCTTTTGTCACGCCACTGCAGGTGGCTCAGCTCACATCCATCAATGAAGGTCTCTATGACGCTGTGCTCGCCGAGGCAGCCCACAATTGCAGAGTCAGTGAAGAACTTCTGCAGGTGGCAGGACTTGGAGTAGTATCTGAAGTCCGAGGTGTAGAAGGTGAACACAAATGGTGGCAGGACTGTCCCCTGTAGGGCCCCTGTGTGCTCACCCCATTGTTCTGCCCTGCATACATGGAATACAAACAGTGGTAGATGAAGAAACTTTTCATAGTTCTAAGAACTCCCTTTTTATTGTGTCTGCACTGCAAATAACTAGGAACAATTATATTTATTAGAATGGCATTTTGAAGGACTTTTCATTCCCCTATTACAAAAAAAAAACAAGACACATTGTGCAACAGTGAAGTCCAGGCTTTACTAAGCATACATGCAACAACGCAATTTTGACTGGTCAACCGCCGGCTGCCTTACGTCGCAGCCGTTTCTGTTAGCGTTCGGAATGCAAACAGAAAAAAAGCCCTTGAAAGCATATAGTTCTCAGAGAGGCTCCCAAGTGGACAGTTCCTCACAGGAAGTCCCTAAAACTGTTTGGTTTAAAAACGCTTTATAATCAACAGTCTTTGTTTTTAGATATATTTCACGTCATCGTTGAATAAAAACTCCAGGGTGGAGTATTGGCACCACAGTAGAGCTGTGGAAACCAACACATTTGGCGCATTGCCTTCATCAAGGTTAAGAAGGGCGTAACCATCATACATCAAATCAATCGCATGAAAAGTGGTTATTAACACGTAAAGCAAATGACAATATGAACAGCTCTTTCTTAGTCGTGATCTCTTTGTAAAGAATTATTTTTCCGATAACCATAATATAAATCGCAGGCTGAAACATGTGGGTCCCTACCACAAAGTTGTTTTGTACATCAAAGGCATTGTTGCTTCATAATTTTTTTTATACTTGGTGAAATCCAGTTAGGAATACAATTTGAACAATTCAAAAGATATGACGGTGTGCTTGTTACCCACCCAGGCAGCTGAAGAAAGGGGGACATGTTGACAGAGGTTTAGATGCTTCTTTTCTGGTTGGAGCTGCAGGAGGCAGTTAGGAGCTTGTTGGATTACCGTCATTGATTTTTTCTGACTTCAAATTGCTTGCTTTGTTCAACCAATAGTCCGAGACACAAAGATATTCAACTCACAATGATACACAACAGAGAAAAACAGCAAATATTTACATTTGAGATTCTAGAGTAAGTCGCCGCTCTGCTAAAATGATTAGTTGTACTTTTTGTGATTGACATTGGACAATCATGACATTTGACTACGAGTCGCTCATCAGGATGCGGAAATTAACTCACCACTTTGTGGGCTCTCCTCCTGCCGACTGCTACCTGGCCGGTTGACCATTTGCACAGCAGACATTTTGACTTGCTAAAGCAGGAAAAGCACGGATGGAATTAACAATATTAATGTTGGCTGCATTCCATTCAGGTGAGGCAGTTCCAGGGCTCTGGGATTGTGCATGCTCAATCACTGACATGCCTTACTAGGACACTTAATGGAATGGAGCCATCGTTAATGTGATTGTAATAGGAATTAGACACCAGCTGTGCTTCCTGCCGCGGGGATCTTCTCTGCCGGGCATCTCGCTGGTCGGTATGCGAGCGTTGGACGATGGGGTGGACGGCCTCCATGCCCGCATCGGTTTCCAGCGGGATGTCAGGAACTGTGACGACCTTTGTTTCACCAAAACTTGGCTGGATACTAGAGTGCCTGACGACATCATTCGGCCGGGTGACTCTTTTTCTGTGTGCAGCTCTGTCATAGAAGAGGAATCTGGCAGGAAGAAAAGGGAGAGGCGTGGAGAATAAAACACAAGTTAAAGGAGCACAAGGACAGGATTTTATTTTCACTGGAGTTGGACTTTGTACGATTTAATGTGACAAATACAATTGATTGATAAACTGCTTATCCAGTTTCAGTACTTTGCCTGATTTATTGTATCACTTTGATTTGATTGCCCCACAATCAGAGACTGTACAGCAGCAAGCGGTGTCAATCTTTGCAAACAGGCATGTAGAGCCTCTATCTGACAGTACTCTGATGGCAACAGTTATGGCCCCAGAAAGTTATCAGCTTGGGTGTAATTTGTCATTTTGTACCCTGAATATACACAGGTATGATGACAGCCTGGTCGTGCCTATCATTGAAAATACACCAGAGGAAAAAGACTTGAAAGACCGAATGGCTCGAGCAATGGAGGAATACCCAGATTCATGTGCCGTCCTCGTCCGCCGACACGGTGTCTATGTCTGGGGCGAGTCGTGGGAAAAAGCTAAGACCATGTGAGCATTTACCTCCTAGCACTATTAACCTGTTTGATCTGGTGTGTGACTAAGAACACAAGCTAGTAAATGTATTGAGGGCATGCGTAACAAAGATCAACAAAATTCCTTACACTGTATTTTTCTCCTACGACACTTAAAATACTGCCGTGTTTTGTAGGTGTGAATGCTACGACTACCTGTTCGACATCGCCATCCAGATGAAGCAGTGTGGACTTGACCCTTCAGCCATCCCCACAGAAGAAAATGGAATAGTTTGACATTCGCTGGTGCTTTTTAAAGAGACATTTGTTGCAGAAAGGTCAGTGGTGTTCAATCAAGAGAGCATATTGTAATCACTTGCCTTTCACGCCGGCCTGTTTCAAATGTGATGGTAAATTCAAATCCAGAGTTGAAGGAGATTGAATGCCTATGATCCAAAAGCACCTGGAGGTACGCTGAAAAGCACTATGGGACAACTCTTGAATGAGCAGCTGGCAAATAAAGGTCCTCGGGTTCAAATTATTTCGTATTCAAGTTTGACTGCCCTGGAATCAGGGTCTTGGTGCATGGCAGGCATGTACACACTGTGCATTTAAATGTATCTACACTTTGCTTCGATCAATAAAAACTGATGGTATGTATCTTATTGGATCCGGGTCGCAGTAAGCTAAACAAGATAGTCCAGACTTCCTCTCTCTCCAGCAACGTTTTCCAGCTCCTTTTAAAAAAATCTAAATAAAAATGTCCATTTTGAAAACAATTTATTTCTCCTTCTCTTATTTTAAATGCAATGCACACATAATGAGGCCTGCTGTTTTGGTCAAGCTACAAGTTTCAAAGAAATATAATACAAAGAATACAGCTTTTGACTGTTGACTGTCATAAACACCGTATGACTCTGGTCTTCTGGACAAACACCTCTCAGTGAAACTCACCCGGTGTGCTTAACAGGGCCCTTGCTGTGTCCATGGACATGGTGGGCACACCAGGCGAGTGCATTTGGTGCAGGGAACGCACAATGCCTGTAGATCCTTGCACAGCATGCCTCCAGTCGTCTGCATACTCCTTTCTCAAAGAAGACTCGCTGGATACGGGGACTCAGAAGGTTGCTGTAGCAAGTTGTCCATACTGTGGAAAGGGGCCCAGCTGTGCACAGACACCTTTACAAATACCTAGTGCTTGAGTGAACGAGTGCAGACCTAGTGTGCAGTTGGAAAGGGGAACAAATGGGCATTAACATTTTCCGTGACCAGTCTATAATGTGTATACCTCATTAGCAAAAGCAATGCTTTTGGGCAGTTGGGGTGGGAGAGTTGTCTGCTAACAGGGTCTGTGTCCCCACATCTAACTCAGTTGGCATGTTTACATTTTTTTAAATGATATAAAACCTAGATCTTAATCAAGTATCAAACAAATATATTAGAATAAGTATTTTCAGCAACAAACAAATATGGTTCTGCAGAGAAATAGTTAATTTCCATTTTCGGGGTTGTTTGTTAAGGAGCCTTATAGCAGAGGGAATAAAGCTGAGCTTGCCCCCGTTTGTTTTGAATAAAGGGGCAGCATATCGCATAGCCAAAGGGCAGGATGTGAAAGCAGGTGCTGAGGTTATGAGTTGAGATTTTATCTTGCTTTCTTCACCGTCCTCTGCTCATAGAGCTGCTGGAGTGTTGAGCTCAGCTCCCCACAAAGCTCAGCTCCCACAAGCTCAGCCCCCCACAGAGCTCAGCCCTTGGGCGATCACCCTCCGTAGTTTGGCCTGGTTAGTCTCTCAAAGCCCCCTATACAAAGCCAGAAAAGAAAAGGTGAACAGGCTCTCTATATGGTACATGTAAAAGCTGCGGGGGATGGGAGGGGCTACATCCAGGTGCCTCAGCCTCTGAAGGGGGTAGATCCGCTGCTGGCCCCTTTTGTAAAGGTTTGTAGATGGTGTGATGTAGTTAAATGTCAGCTCATTGTTGATGGTGGTCCCGTGGTAGCTGTTCACCCTCTCTACAACCTCTCTGTGGAGTGTGATCTGTGGCACCGATGACGAACACTGGAGTCGCAGTGTAAACTCGTGCTTTTTATGTAAAAAAGCAATTGGTAGTCCGATAAATGTAGTGAAATAAAATACAATACTTCCCTTTGAAATGTTGTGGAGTAGACATTTAAAGTGGCATAAATGAATGTACCTCAGAAATTCTACTTGAGCAGATGTATTATACATGGAATCGGAGTTTCCGGCTTCCGGTGGAATCGCAATGCATGCTGGTGTGGCGGGCGTAGAAAAGTGAGCACCAACTCTACAAGGGCCGCCATATTGGATTTCTTCTCTACGTGTTTACATTGTATTTAGCTTATACTTCAAGCGTGTTGTAAACAAAGCTACTACTCTACAATGAGTTCTGAACTCCTTTCTTATGATGAGGTTCAGATGTGGAAAGTCGAAGCTTTGAAAGTATTTTGCCGCAAGCGGAATTTAAAGGTTTCAGGTACAAAACTCAAGCTTATTGCCAGGGTGTTTGCTGCATCAGAGACGGGCAACCAACAGCTAACGAAAGAATTTCAATCACAGAAAAAGAAAAGACTAAGCTTTTGGTTATGCCGAGTGGCGTTTCAGTACCTGATCCCTTGACATTGCAGGATGGCTGGGTCAATGAAAACAACAGCATGACTTCTTGGCCGCCGATATACCTCAGCGATATAACATTATTTTAAATGTCTGACCACCCAGGGAACCATGTCGAGTTTCATAAACGAACTTTGAACGAATACAAAGAAGGCAAAGCATTTAGACTGTTTGACTCTGGCTGGTTGAAACACATATCTTTCAATCCCTCTCGCAGATTCTGAGTATTGCTTTTTGAAAGCAAATTGTACTCATTCAATGAAAGTTTCCCATACGCCACATTCAGGCATGGATCTGCGCAGTCAAGAAAACTGGCGATATCATAAGTGCTTATTGCAGTTGTGTTGCAGGGTAAGCTATTATAAATATATACCTAACTTGTGTTTGTTAATTATTATAAAACTCAATATATAGAAATACATTTGCCAATATATAAATCAAGTAGATAGACTACATACCCCAGGTCGAGTTCAGGATCAGGGAATTCATTTGTTGGTTTTCCTTGCATGAAATGCTCACTGCAAATCCGCAAAGATTTCTTGGGCTCCCAAGACTTCCCATTGTAATCCTGTCTCTTTACAGCTTTGGTCCATTCTAGCCTTCTATCATTGTTCTTTAGTGCTGTTGGAAATGGAAATAGTTTGTGAAGCTCACAATGAGATTCTGCCCATTTATTTAGCTTTCTCCCACTGTTTGAACAGTCCTTTCACCACACAATGTCGGTGTCCAAATCCCCAATCCCATAACTAGAAGAGCGATGATTACACACTAAAAACTAGCCAAATACAATGTAAACACGCGGAGAAGAAATCCAATATGGCGGCCCTTGTAGAGTTGGTACTCACTTTTCTAGCCCCGCCACACCAGCATTTTTTTTGCGGGACAAAGACACAAGGAAAAGACGTGACTGTCGGAAAATGTGGTTGCAATTTATGATGCACCTACAGACGGGTAACAAGTGTCTTCTTTTTTTGGGGGGGGAGGGGGTTTGCATTCAAAAAAGGTGCATTGGCCTTCAACTGGATTGAAAATATGACTCAATCCTCCCAATCTCCTAATCTAACTAAAGAGAAAATACCAATAAAGAAAAAGTTAGTCCCCAACCCGTTCTCTAATAAAACTATCACTCTAAGAGGGCATGAAAGTCTCCTACACTACAGCCCCTACACTTTCTCGCTAGTAATTCTTACAAGATCCAAATAGTTTCTTGCAGCATCAATGCAAGTGTCTTACCAATCGAGGGCTTTTATTTTGAAAAGGTCTTCTGCCTGCCCCTCGCCCCTAATGTTAATTTGAGAAAAAAAGCAAAAACAAAAAAAAGCATTGCAGTCACTTGTGTGTACACTGCTTCAAGAAAGAAAAACAATTGATCTGAAGGTACACAGATTCATTAAGTTACTACCGCTGCATTTTCCAAGGTTTACCAGACTGTAGCTTACACTAATGACAGTCTATGTAGTCTAAGAAAAGGATAACCTATGTAGACTTAGCCTTAATGTTAGTCCAGGAGGGAATGAACAACAATAGATGGAGCAGTGTGTTCTACTGACCAGTATAGCCGCCACATTGTCGGAAATTAATGAAACATTTTAACAACAAAACACACGTTCAATTGCAATATGCAAATGTTGCATAGCAAAAGCACCAGCAAAAAAATAAACTTTTCTTCTGGCGCTAGAATTAGCCACTTCTATCTTCACATGTTTGCATTTCTGTTTGAACTCCTTCAAAAAAACACATTATAATTCATTTGTTCATACAAATTGAAATGGTAAGCACAGTACGTGCCTAGATAGAAAATAAATCACATCACTGTTCCTTGATCCTCTTCGCCTCCAACACTACAGCCATTAGCAGTCTTTTCTGGAACACATTATCAGTTGTTGCGCAGGGCATCTCATTATAAGCATTGCTGAAAATGTTATTTTCCCCCAGCCCTTTCAATCAATTGAGGGATGTATAACTGTTCAAGTGCTGTAGTGGCGCCTCTCAACCCATAAATTATATTCAAGTTGTATTAACGTGTTTGGCACCCATGTCTCCGGAGAAAGGGAACACTTATTGCTGCACCATATTTTTTATGATATTGATTAAAGTGTAAATGTGTTTATGATTTTTAGCCTCAGTAAAAGCCTTGTGACAGGCCAAATAGTGATATAAATTAATATTATTGACGTTCAGACACAAGTACTGTAAGCTTATGTGTGTTAGCCACTCAGACAGCAGTCTCACATCCACACAGAAAAATACTTGCAGCCCTCTAATGTATCACAGGGTCAACATTTAAAAGATCACTTTTGCATTTTGACATTCTTATAACACTCCTTTCTGACATTCTGTTATTTTTTGTCTTTGTGCCTTCATAAGTTAGTTCTAACAAGACCTTGATATAAAATATAGAGAGAAGAGAGCCGGCCTGGTAAAAGTGGATTTCAAAGCATAACATAGTAGTTGCATTGTAATGTATGTTCTTTAGCCCACTGAGACCCTTGGATCCATTATTGTTGCTTCTTGAATATATATAGTATATTTTCACTAAGAAGACTTTTCCACGAGTGGGTTCAGTATTACGTGATGTTTCTTTACCAAGAATACACTAATGCATTGTTCACAATAAAGACCCAAGTATGAGAAGCGTTCTATGGAACCACTTGAACATGGCAACCTTGTTCTGGTTATTAAAGGGTTAATACACAGGACAACAAAGAAATATGGATTTTCTTTGTTGAGTGAGCAGCAACCACATACAGGACTGTCTCAGAAAATTAGAATATTGTGATAAAGTTCTTTATTTTCTGTAATGCAATTAAAAAAACAAATGTCATGCATTCTGGATTCATTACAAATCAACTGAAATATTGCAAGCCTTTTATTATTTTAATATTGCTGATTATGGCTTACAGCTTAAGAAAACTCAAAAATCCTATCTCAAAAAATTAGAATAGTTCCTCAGACCAAGTAAAAAAAAAAGATTTATAACAGCAAAACAAAATCAAACATTTGAAAATGTCCATTAATGCACTCAGTACTTAGTTGGGAATCCTTTTGCACGGATTACTGCATCAATGCGGCGTGGCATGGAGGCAATCAGCCTGTGGCATTGCTGAGGTGTTATGGATGCCCAGGATGCTTCAATAGCGGCCTTTAGCTCATTAGCATTGTTGGGTCTGGTGTCTTTCAGCTTCTTCTTCACAATACCCCACATATTCTCTATGGGGTTCAGGTCATATATATATATATATATATATATATATATATATATATATATATATATATATATATATATATATATATACATACATACATACATACATACATACAGTGGACAAAAGACTGAATTTACACAATGTATCTGAACTAAATGTCACAAGGTGTAGTTGAAGCAGCATTGTGATTATGTTATCTACCAGTGCACACAGATCAAGCACTCATGGATTCATAACTGTACTAATTAAAGCAACATCGTGTGACGGCTAATGCTGGCAGGCAACAGAACTAGTTAAGTAATATATAATAATACAAAACTAGTTTTTGTAAGTTCACAGCTGTCCATATTTACGACAGCGGTGTACAGGACTGTCTCAGAAAATTAGAATATTGTGATAAAGTTCTTTATTTTCTGTAATGCAATTAAAAAAACAAAAATGTCATGCATTCTGGATTCATTACAAATCAACTGAAATATTGCAAGCCTTTTATTATTTTAATATTGCTGATTATGGCTTACAGCTTAAGAAAACTCAAAAATCCTATCTCTAAATATTAGAATATCATGAAAAAGTATACTAGTAGGGTGTTCAACGAATCACTTGAATCGTCTAATTAACTCGAAACACCTGCAAGGGTTTCCTGAGCCTTGAAAAACACTCGGCTTGGTTCAGTAAACTAAATCACAAGTATGGGGAAGACTGCTGATCTGACTGCTGTCCAGAGGACCATCATTGACACCCTCCATCAGGAGGGTAAGACACAAAAAGAAATTTCTCAAAGAGCAAGCTGTGCACAGAGTGCAGTTTCAAAGCACATCCACAAAAAGTCTGTTGGAAGGGGGAAATGTGGCAGGAAACGCTGCACAACCAAGAGAGATGACCGCAGCCTTAACAGCATTGTGAAGAAGAGTCGCTTCCAGAATTTGGGGGAGCTTCAAAGACAGTGGACTGAAGCTGGAGTCCAGGTATCAAAAGCCACTGTTCACAGACGTGTCCGGGAAATGGGCTACAATAGCCGTATTCCCATGGTCAAGCCACTTCTGAACTCAAGACAACGGAAGAAGCGTCTGACTTGGGCTATGGAAAAGAAGCACTGGACAGTTGCAGAGTGGTCCAAAGTCCTCTTTTCAGACGAAAGCAAGTTTTGTATTTCATTTGGAAGTCAAGGCGCCAGAGTCTGGAGAAAGGCTGGAGAGGAGCAAAATCCAAGTTGCTTGAAATCCAGTGTGAAGTTCCCACAGTCAGCGATGGTTTGGGGAGCCATGTCAGCTGCTGGTGTTGGTCCACTGTGTTTCATCAAGCCCAGAGTAAATGCAGCTGTGTACCAAGAGATTTTAGAGCACTACATGTTTCCGTCTGCTGAAAAGCTCTATGGAGATGAGGAATTCATTTTCCAGCATGATCTGGCACCTGCCCACAGTGCCAAAACCACCAGTAACTGGTGTACTGACCATGGCATTACTGTCCTCGATTGGCCTGCCAATTCCCCTGACCTGAACCCCATAGAGAATATGTGGGGTATTGTGAAGAAGAAGCTGAAAGACACCAGACCCAACAATGCTAATGAGCTAAAGGCCGCTATTGAAGCATCCTGGGCATCCATAACACCTCAGCAATGTCACAGGCTGATTGCCTCCATGCCACGCCGCATTGATGCAGTAATCCGTGCAAAAGGATTCCCAACCAAGTACTGAGTGCATTAATGGACATTTTCAAATGTTTGATTTTGTTTTGCTGTTATAAATCTTTTTTTTTACTTGGTCTGAGGAACTATTCTAATTTTTTGAGATAGGATTTTTGAGTTTTCTTAAGCTGTAAGCCATAATCAGCAATATTAAAATAATAAAAGGCTTGCAATATTTCAGTTGATTTGTAATGAATCCAGAAAGCATGACATTTTTGTTTTTTTAATTGCATTACAGAAAATAAAGAACTTTATCACAATATTCTAATTTTCTGAGACAGTCCTGTATAAGTGAGCAAGACAAAATGGGAAGGGGGACACATTTCAGTTAGCCATCAGGCTAAAACACTAAACTAATTGAGGACCTTAAAGAACTGCTGCTGGTTTATGTTGGCTCTGAGATTTTTTGCCTCTATCAAGTTTAATTTACTGAGCTGCATGCCCCATAATCTCACTTGGATAGCTGAATGAATAAGATTAGTAAAGCATATAAATCAAGCGAAGTGTGTGTAGCTGATGTGAGTTGTAGCTTTACAAACAAAAGGGTTCGAGCCACACTCTGCGCTGCTACAGGTTTTTAGCTACAGTTTAACACAAACGAATCGTCTGCTTTTGCTTATGTCCTCTGCATGCAGTAATGGTTTGATGTCTGCCTAATTCCAATGTGAATCAGCCTCCTCAGCTAACTTATCAGACCAGCAGCAGCACTTTGCTCTGGGCCCTCTTCTTCCCTTAATCCTTCCACCCAGGCCACACTTTGTTTTCTTGCCTGCTCTGACTTTGCAGATTGAGATGTAAAGAACTTCACTCCACTTCTCTGTTTGCACCCCAAAACACAATTTTTTCTCTCTAAACTCTAGATATATGCAGTTTCAAGTCAGTGGTCAAAAACAACCCAAAGTGCGTATGCTGTTCTTTTTTAAACTGCATGAATATCACATTTGATTCCTGAAGAACACTTTAAAGAGCATATTTTTCTCTTGAAGTTGTATGATCATGAGCCCAAGCTTCTTAAAGTACAATTCTTGTTTAGAACAAAGAGCTTAAAAAGTTGTCTGTTTTGATACAAGTGTGAAGTTTATAAGTTGGACTCTACAGTATGTTTAATAAGTGCCACATTTGATTGCAAACCATTAGATATGTAGTTGCCAAGATATTTTACTCTGGAAGTGTTATACTGACCGACATCACCATCCCTAGAGCTATGCCACAAGCAGGGCTAATGCATAAATAAATGAATAAATTGGGTGATTTCAAAGTTCACATGTACAATCCTGTAAATGAATTACATGGTGGTGCATATTACTGCATAATCTACTCATTTAAATCCCCTATCAACAATTGTAGTTCTCAAAGTCATAATGAACTAAAACTCCTGAGCATTATTGTTCCATGTGTAAAGGTTTGTTGTATTCTTAATGCCTATGTCTTTGCATTACATTACATTAACCAGATGATGTGCCAAAGTGAGCATTGCTTGAGAACTAATATTACTGTAGTTCTGTACTGTAATGTCGCTGCATGTGAAAACAGAAAGAAGTATGTAATGTGGCAGGTAATGATCGCCGTTAATCATAAATGTACAAAAACAACATTACATTACAAATACATTTAAATACGAAAGCAGCAGTCTATATTTTTGAAAACATAAGTGTGGTAGCTCAAGTCAATGACCAATGCAATTTAAACTGTAAAATGTTAGATGGGAAGATTCATAGAATAGTTCATGCTTTAGGATTAGGTGGAAGGAAACATGAAATGAGATATGAAATATTTGTGCATTCATTCAACTTCTGTTAAAATAATGTCTTTGTGCAAAATTGAACCTGCCAATTGTTCACTTTGTTTTATCTATATTCTAGAGAAAAGGGCACGTGTCATTAGAATCAAAATAGTTTATTCTTTTAGGGTCATAAATGTTCATTTTCGGGGCAATCTGCCATGCAATCTACAATTCTAGGTTATGAGAGATCATGCATGCAGAGTATAAAGCATTCTGTGATATGTTATCTGGCAAGCCAACCAGTTGTAAAATGAATAATGGAAAGTTTAAACTTTATGCTTTTGTTATATAAAATATATGGATTTCTCTAGCATTTTGAATGTTGCAGAGAAATGATTGGTATTTTATATAGGCTTGAATTAAGAAGGCTTTTAAATATGACAAGTAGAAATAATAAAACTTTTAGAGACATACAACCTTGTATATAGTTTCAGTTCCCATGATTTTATCGGTTGTGCAGACTGGATGATAGATGTCTTGTCTTGAATCTGGCATCAATAGTTGGCTAATAAGATTTTCTATAGTATACTTAGAGAGCAAAAATAAAGCTCCATTAAAACTGGTGTGATGGTCAATGAACAGCAACCACCTGCTTATGAATAATTGATCAACGTTGACTGCATCTATACAGTAGCATTTTATATTTGAGTATAGTAGTCTTTGAGGATAGGCCCGCATGTCTGACTTCAAACACGTGGAGTTCATTATAACTTTGGCTTTGAGAACACAGCTTTGGTTTTCTCCTCAGCAGAGACCTTTCTCCCCTGAGGGCTCTGAACAGATCCTCAAACGGAAAGATCATCAATAAAATCTCTGAATTAATATTACCTTTTATATGCAATTGTGTACATATATCTGCCTTTCATTTTAATTACACGCAATATATATCTCCTTTATTAAAAATCTAATCAGAAGACATACAGGAGAAGTAAGGAGAGAGAGGATTTGTGGCACGAGTTATGAATCAGACTTATCATTGATTGATAATAATTCCTCTAAATCCTAATTTGCAAGTGACAACCAGGCCCTGGACGCCCCGAAGTCATAAATTATGTTGATCCTGCAGACTTCAGAACAGGCAATACATTTCATTCTGAATCGAGCTCCACGACACTCCTTTCTGCAAAGGAACAACACAAAATAATGATGCTGATGGAAGTCGAAGCAGACACTATTCTCCAGAAGCACATCAGAGGAGCCTGCGTTAAATTAGCTGGTGTTGAATATTAGTTTGACAGGCCAATACACTGTAGGTCACTTTCTCAGGAGCCCCTATAGGCAACGTTATGATGTTGAATTGAAAGCATTGAGGCGCAAACATATGTCTAAACTGACAAAGATTAAATATATTATGACCATAAATTCATGTAATGCATCCTCTCACATCCTTCATGTCACATGCAAGTGTAGTCAGGCCTGCAGTCATAAATGTGCTAATATGTCTACGAGTAGCCCTGATGAGATTTTACATGGTATTAGTTTGTAAATATTTAACATGCAACATCTTAAATTGTGTATTAGTTGTGAAATAAGTTCATTTCAATTATGAGTTATATAATAAGCGTATAAACCTTAATCCTCAAACACTATTAGTGTAGACGCTGCACATGGAGCCTTATATTGTATGTTTTAATAATGATATACACGTCATACTTCTCTAAATCGAGTTAATTTACTATTTACTATGAAGAATAAAACATAAATATTGAAGACAATGGGTATCATAAAAGAACAAAAATGATTGAGCATAGCAATAACACTACAGTTTCATGTGAAGCCCAATATGAAACAGCTCATACTTTTATTTCATTGTTTATTCAAATTATGTTTCAACGTCCCTCCTTATCTTACATACTTGCAATACTATTTCACCTTCATGTCATTGTTTTATAGTCGTTATTTATTTAATTATTTGTTCATTTGATGAAGTTCAAGTTCAAATTCTTTGTTTATCAGATGCACAACAGTAACATAGAAGCAGTCTTTGGATTGCAATGCTAATTAAATAGGTATAAACCAACATTTAAATAAATGAGGTAATAAGAAATTAGATGGTAAGTACAGATCATTAATATGGTGTTAGTGTAGTTACTATACTGGAGTGGTTTCCAACATTGTCGTCTGTCCCATGCAACCAACCATTGCCAATCTCCATTTCTGTTATTACATTTTTACTGGATACAGAAAACTAAAGAACACATTTGTATTCTCGGCTGCATTCACATGTGGAACCACATGGGAACTTGACTGTAGATAGCCTATCTTACTGGAGTACTAATCAGCATGCTCAATAAATACACATAGCACTGCGCAGTCAAGGACAGCATTATTATGCATTATTCAACCCCGTCTTGTCGACTCTTTTGTACTTACTTTCCAAGTCAGAGTGAGGGTCCAAATCCTTCTACTCGCATGGACCTTTTTATATCATGTTAAAAAATGTTAGATCCACCGGACTGTAATATTATGTAACAGCTTCAGCTGTAAGATAGTCATTTAACGGTTACATGTGGGTGTGGGTGTGTGTTGCAGTAGATTTAGTCTGTACAACCAAATTATGCGGCTTGCAGGCACAGAGCATCTGGGCACTTGGGGGTTTCAAATAACAGATTAACATGTTCAAACTCTTCCTTTTCTTTGTTAGCATCAAGAAGCTATTCATTCTGACCTATTTGGAGTTGTTGAGTTTCAACTGAGGTCTGTGACTGAAAATGCAAAAGATGATATTTCCAACAGCATTAGGGTTACAATTACAGGATACCTGTAAAAGGTTTTGGGCCACCAGATATTAAAATCATATAGTTTAAACTAAGCTTAGCTGAGTTTTTGGCTATTTACGGGCAACAGAAATCAGCTGCAAAAAAACACATAGCCTGACATATAGCCTTTAAGTTGACATAAGTTGCTTATTTTTACATCAAGCAGACATAGGGTAACATCATTCGGAGTATTTCGACGACAATACTCAAATAAATGAAAGGATAAATGACACATGATCCCTTCATAACAGCCTATCGTCTTTGCTTTCCCAAGTTAAAGTTCAAATGACCTGCTGACTAATAGTATGCTCATCCCTTGTTTCATGATCAAACAAATAAAAGTTCAAACTTGGTTTCCCTGAAATGTGTATACTGTTTTTCCCCAGCTGGAAACAAAAAATAGCAGGTCTTCCTTGAGCTAAAGTGCAATGAACGAGATTGCGGGTACAAGCGGCCAAAATGGGTTTTCTCAGACGAGTGGCTGGCGTCTCCCTTAGAGATAGGGTGAGAAGCTCAGCCATCCGTGAGAGACTCTGAGTAGAGCCGCTGCTCCTTTGCGTTGAAAGGAGCCAGTTGAGTTGGTTCGGGCATCTAGTAAGGATGCCACCTGGGCGCCTCCCTAGGGAGGTGTTCCAGGCACGTCCAGCTGGGAGGAGACTCCGGGGAAGACCCAGGACTCGGTGGAGAGATTATATCTCCTCACTGGCCTGGGAACGCCTCAGGATCCTCCAGTCGGAGCTGGAGGATGTGGCCCGGAGAAGGGAAGATTGGGGTTCCTTGCTGGAGCTGCTGCCCCCGAGGCCCAAGCCCAGATAAGCCGTAGACGATGGATGGATGGATAAAGTGCAAACATCCCATCATTGGGAGTGTCATATTCTACAGGCTGGAAAGAGAGAAGGTGTCTTGAAAGTAAAAAGTATTGTATGTCTTCTTATCATTAATAGTTTGTCCATGCTTGTTTTTTGGATAAAAACAAATATCTGTAATAACGGAACGGAAGCTTGCAGATAATCAATGTGATCCGCCATCTTGCTACAACTGTTTACTTCCATTGTGCATTTTGCAATGCCCTCTGTTGATGACGCATCATTGATTACAATGGTTCTGCTGAAAACTGGTAGAAACGCAGGCCGGGGCACTAGATAGCACCATGGTTCCCAGAATCGTCACCAGAGCTAATTTGGTAGAAAAAGGTACAAAAGCATCAATTTGTGAGCCGTAAAATCAAAAACATTGAGCTGAAAGTTGCTGAAATCCTCTGTAGAGCAGAGAGGAATTATTGGTGATAATACTCTGTGGGTTTTTGTGACTATGAGCGATAACTTTCACAAAGACAGTCATTTGATCCATTCCTTTACTAAAAAATATTGATTATCTTTAAAGTGATGAAATGTTATGACTTGATAAGTTGATCGACAGAAAATGAAGTTATTGAGAAGAAATGCTAAACATTGGCTCGTTCCAGCTTGTCAAATGTTTGAAACAATTTAAAGACTTCCCTATGGACTCTGGAAAATTATGACATTCTGTAAACCTCTGACATTTTATAGACTACTACACGATTAATCAAGTCATTAGAACAATAGTAGACAGATTGACCACTAATGAAAACAAATTGTTTGTTTCGCCAATAACCATTTTTTTTCTACCCACCCTGAAAAGGCAGGGTCACATATGGACAATCTTTTACAACCAGAAACTGCAACTTCCACACAGACACATATATACAAGCCACACACGCACCGGCACCAGACAGCTAGAGGGTTCGAACCCCGGAGCCTTCTTGCTATGAGGCACCAGCCATGGACCTACTGCACACTGTAGAGCAAATCTATTTGCATATATCCTCACTGCCATTTCAAAAATGAATATATAATGAGATGCATTAACCAAGTGTATTGTTTGAGCCCTGGGCATCCTCCTCCTGACTCATTTAGCCTCCTGGCCATGTGCGTCACCACCCCCACCCCCCCTCCCCCATCACCTCCCCCAATTGGAACTCCAGGTTCTGCCATGCAAACTACTTTTTGCCAAATCAAATTTGAATGGATGGGAGGGATGACAACCATTTCCAGTGAATGGATTTGCAAGGGACTTAGTTCCTTCTTGGCACACATCCCTGCTTGAAGAAGCAGCCACAAGACAGAGTGCCTATGCAGCTGCTGCTGCCGCCGCACATCTATGCTATCGCAGTTATTCGTATTCCTGCAGTGTATTTCATACATAACGTGATTGGATACATCCAGTGGAGATCTGGCAGACTTGCTTCTAATCTAGTTACCGCCACATCTGGATTAAATGAACTGCGAGCCAAGTAGATGTGGGATGATACATTGTTTTACACATATTTTATTATCAAAGGAGAAGCATGTTTATTTGACAGATCTGAGGAATGGAGGTTGTTTTCTCTGGTGAAATGATTGGATGACTACATTGTTACATTAGTCGTTACTCTGAACGTCAAAGGTAAAATGGTTTATCCCAGCATGTAATGGTGGGAAAGAGCTGCAGTGCGAGTGATTACACAATTCCGCATCTCAAACTGTTAATAGAAAGCGGACTGTGATTGCTTCTTCAGTCAGAGCTTTTGAGACAGCCAGAACTCTCCAGTCATGCACGGCTGGTACTTTTAAGGTTTGAGCGAGCTGACAGCTTCACTTCTGCAGAACAACATGACAGCAATGATAGCCCAGTTTAGCTCTCACATGTAAATCCCATAGGCATGTGGCTATCCCACAGCTTTCACATTTCTTTCTGCTTGTCCCCGCTGCATCTTTTGGATTCTTGTTAAACATAGCTGTTGGAGGTGCCCTACAAATGGTTGGCTGGGAACATGATGATTTTTTTGATGCTCTCTGCTGGTGCCTTGTTGTTACTAATTGGTGCTTGTGGAGTTCTATTAATAATACAGTGATTCAACAGAAAAGACACAGGAAAACTATGAAAACAAACAGACAGCTGAGCCATAAAAGAAGAAAAAAAAGTGTATTATTTATCATCGCGAAGGCATTTCAGTCATCAACAGACGAGAAAAGAGGTATTTTTGAGCTCTTCTGCAATTACGTTTGTTCACTTGCTCCAACGATCAGCTGATTTGAACTCAGTGTTGCTGTTGCCATAGAGCTGCCGCCTCAGCGAAGTGGCATCATGTGGCAAATTAGGCAGCCAAAAGTGAATCTTTACTCCTTTTTAAAAAGAGGCATATCAGATAATTATGTTAATAATGAACAATTATGCTTCATATACATGAATCTCAATGTAAGTCATTTGATGTAAATGTTGAGGTTAAACTATTTGTCCTCAAGGTTTCATATTTAATAACACCTGAAGTGACCGCTGCTGACATCAATTCAGTCTCATCTGCTTTGTTTATACATACATCTCATGTTTCAGTGATGTTGTGCATTTACCGAGACAGAACATCATATAGGTAATTACTGGGCAACCAAGGCATCTATTAGTATCCATGGTGATGGAGGTTTTCTGTTTTCATTACCAAGTGCATGCCACAGTTAACTTTTTCATTCATATTCATAATATGGAGTAGTGCTGAAACGAGTGGCGGATCAGTCAATTAGTCGACAGATAATTGATTGAGAACAATTTTCCTAATCAATGAATCGTTAAAGATGCAACAATCAACACTTTTATATTAAACTTTGACACGTGAAAGTTGTTGCTCGTAGTGATGAACTCACATGAATGATCACTTGACTCTGAAGTTTCTCTCTGCATCTTTACTGTTGTGGTTCACTCTCTCACTGCCCTATTTAACCACATTTCCAGCAGAAGCAAGCAGATTTCTTTTCAGCGAAATAAAAAGCTCTGATAAAACCACTACAAGCTACGTGCCCAGAACCAAACCAACATAGCAGCTAGCTGGTGAACATAGTGGAGCATCTAGCAGCTGAACAGAGAGATATGTGTTGCCAATGTTGCTTCATAACTGCTGGATGTGTACTAGGCAACTGCATATTTACCAAGGTATATGTCAATGTTGTATCAACAGGTAAGTTACACTTAATTGATGCTGTTTTAAATAATTTATGAAGCTTCTGAAATTTGAGCAACTGTTCTCTCTGTTCAATATCATTGTTAATTGAAGTAAATGAGTAATGACATATTAATCAAACATCCGTTCATGTAGCCTCATTATGCATTCCCCTCAGTAGTGAGTGTAGCAACATTTTATAATGAAGGGTCAATCGAGATGGACTGGTTTGGAAAGAGGTTCATGACATGACTTTTTATAAAATCTTATCCCAGAGTTTGAAAGAAACAAGGAGGCCAGGATGCTCTCAGGCTATCACAGTAAAAATGCAACTACTGATATCATTCACAAACTGGAATTCTGGACGTCAGTGAAGGAGCGTCCCTTTAGCAATGAATAGAGGAGGAAGAAAATCATGCGTGCTGACAAAATGCTGCAAAAATGTGCTATGAGACAACGGAGAAGTTTCAATACTGCGTCTTCATTAGCCCGCCTGAACCTCAGCCTGGGTAATTAATGGAAATATCAAAGTAACATTTCAACAATAGAGATGACGAAGACAGCCAGGCAGAGGAGAGGTCCAGTACAAAGTGGGGGCGAAGGACATCTCTCTTTAAGGCTCTATTTCTTACACATTCAAGTGTTCACAGAACTATGCCTCATCTCTTACATGTCATTGTATAGACTCTATACAATGACATGTAAGAGATGAGGCATAGTTCTGTGAACACTTGAATGTGTAAGAAAGAAGATTTGATAGTGTACTCTCTATACTATAGAGAGTAAACTCTCTCTATACTATAGAGAGTAAACTATCAAATCTTATCCAACTTTCAGTGCGATGTATGAAAAAACACTTTTGTAAACTATTAGAAACACACCTTACTTACCCAAAGGTGTCATGCACAATCAAAACCCCACCACACACAGATTATGGCTGATATTTGCAGTTTTGCAATGTTATTCAAGATTGTATGTAGCTTGCAAAAAAACAACAAATGTGCCATCGTGGGACTGCAGAGAAGCTACACTTGCTATAACAATGACTCCTTGTAGCCATTTCATTTGCAAATATATGCAAATCCTCGTGACACTTTATATTTGTGTAATTTCTGCTAAAAAGAAAATGTCCACTTTGTTGTATTTTGGATCGCATTGTTTGCCCTACTTTCCCTTTTTCCACACCAACTTGGCATGCTGAAGCACTCAGCAGTAGCCCACAGTGCCTGGCAGAGACATGTGTCTCGTGCACGTTTCTGTCAGCCTCCCTGCCAGTTATGCTTTCTAGGGCCACAGTCAAACACAGAGGGACGGGGCCCTCGCTATACAAGCTCACAGCGAGATCTGGACTGTGATCTGCGCCCTGCCCGTATGTTTTTTATCTCTTGATTGAATGAGTATGCAGCGGGATTCATCATAAAGACTTGTTTGTGTCATGTATTGTATAATGGCAGTGATTGCTTGAGACCCGCTGCTCCAGGAATGTGTAGACACACTTGTAAAGTAAACTCACATATTAATTCTTCAGATACTAAGTCAATATTGCTATGCGACTTCCCAAGTGATCGCTGAATCATGAAACATTCAGGCTTACTACAGCAGTCAGAGTGGGAATAAAAAATAGATGACTATCAGAGCTGAGATTTCATTGCACTTTTCTGGGGGAAAAAAAGGAAGCATGTAATAATAATAATAATAATAATAATAATAATAATAATACATTGTATTTATAAAGTGCCTTTCAAAGCTAAAAGCAATCTCAAGGCGCATGTGTTTCCACGGTGATGGTACTGACCGACCCTGCTTTGACGTTAGGGTTTTGAATTGAAATCTCTACTACTAGATGTTATGCACGCTAGACTGTCACCCCAGCCTCTAGAAACCAGCAGGCACTTATTCGTTTAAACAGCAAAGATGTATGCAGATGATTATCTTACTTCCAACAGAAGATGAATAATAAAAACAAATTCCTGAGCTCACAAGACCCGAAGGTCTGCAGCCCCACTGGAATAACCCAAGGAAGGCTGAACGCTACAAATGCCTGCGAAGCTGAGGTAATAATTTAGACGTGCCGCCAGAAGACAGATCTTACTGGGCTCTTAGGAAACCATGACTGCACCTCATCAGTCATCTGTCATCCTCCCTTCAGCCCATCTCCTGGGCCCGGCTGGAGAGCATCCTCCGTCTCTCTTTGCCCACATGTACAGACACATACTGCCTCAAATATGATGGATGAGGGGAGTGTGCACACAAGCCTTACTCTTTCAACAGAGCATGACTCCATTTACACCTACAGCATTACCAGGGAGCACTGTCTGGCTGGTGGATCCCAGTGATGTTGTCCTTATCCTGCCCAGTTTTATGATCAAATGCAGACAGATGTAGGGTACATCTGGCTCTATTTTCACTCACTGTTGTGTGACTCCAACCTCAAAGCTGCTGGTTAAAGTGGATGCAACCATTTCAAAGAGCTGGTGCCATTAAGAAGGAAAACATATTAGCATATTAAAATGTTCCTTCCTGCATGAGAATAAAACAGTTAAAAATAGTGAGTCACAGTGAGATCTGTAACCCAAGTATTTGACTGTAATCGGTTGTGAAATTATCTTTGGAAGTACATAGCCTGGAATGAGTGTACTACGGTTTAAACCAGTTGAGTTTAGGCCAATGACTGTCAGAAAGGTTTTGGATCTGTTATGGAAGGAGAAAAGTCATAACTGTCTGTACTTTGGTACTTTATAGTATTTAAAGCTACTTTACTTTAATGTCCTCAGCACTGTCAAACTCAGCCTCTTATAGGTAAATATGTCATGATTCGTGAATCATTCTCTGCTTTTAAATAACCTTAATTATTTTTTTTTTTGTGCAGCTGTCAGCTGTTATGATTTCTCTCTCTCTTAAGAAGCAATGAGATACACAGTGTGTTCACTTTTGTACAGTAAGTCACCTTGTTAGGATTTGCTTTTAGGGAAATTACAAAGTTATATTACAGTTTCTAAGGTGGCACATCTGTCAAAGCCTGTTTCATATTTAATATGTTTGCTTTACTCCTCATTTCTTATGAAAACTGGCAAGATTTCACAGCTGCAGTACTTCTTTATGTCAAATATGACTGCAGGTAACTAACAATGTTTTAGGTTTAACATAACAAATCTTATTCATTTAAAACCACCACAGCAGTTTGTATGCAATGCTGTGAATCCAAATCCCAAACGTTTCACACTCCTGCAACTATTCCTAAACTTTGATGATTTAAATGTAATTTTGGGAGACCTAGGAAAGACAAACGTTCTCAATATAATATTGTATACTGTAATACTGTAATAAAAGAGTCATACGACTGCCCCCTCATACTGCATTGCACCATGGTGATGTGTTGATTCAAGAACAAACTGCATTCAAGGACAGCCTCGTTCTGTTTCTATATCTTATCATCAGTTCTGGGGGAAATGAGGATGAAACTTTGTGGCTACTAAACCCTACATTTTCTTGAACAAATGCATCTGCTTCATGACAATATATTGCCTACAATATATTACATTTAAAAGTATACATTTTGACTATGCATTTTAATGAATGTGATGATTTTTTTCATTTGTTTTATTTACAAAGCAGTCCTCTAGGGAAACGAAATGCAAATCACCACCACTGGAGGCAAAGCAGCAGCATGTGTCTATTTTCAGTACATGTGGTTTGAGGGATTAAACACCGCAGCAAAATAAGTTATTTTCCCTAAAGAGTAACTTAACACTAAGCTGAAAAAGAGTTCTTAAATGTCCTATCTGGTTGAAACTTGCAAGTCTGATTTACTTCTGTCAACGCCAAGCATCACGAATGGTTGTGGTCAGAAGCGTGCTCTGTGGCACCTGTGACCACACCCAACAGTGAGGTCAAGGTGTACTGACACACCCTGAAGTGCACTCCTGCATCACTGCAGCGAGGAGGGATGTATCATGAAAAACTAACTTATTTTACTGCCCGTGCACGTACTGTACATTTGGTTTAGGGCCTAAAGAGACAGGCACCAAACACAGAGCATTTCAGACACAGAGTGAATACAGGTTTATTCAGACAGACAGTGCGAGAAAAATAATGTGTTTTCGAACATTAAAGCATGTACACATGTTCTAGTAGAAACACAAAATACAAGTATTGTTGGAAAAATATTCCTAATAACACCACGAAGTCAGGATCTAAATCAAATTAAAGGTTTAATCAATATTCTTGCGAGAATGAGCCGAGTTTTATTCATACAGAGGATGATCAAACTCACGCACATACAGGTTGTAAGTTCTGCTGTGTTGCTCACCGGAGCAACTCTCCCAGCCTCAGTATTTATACCCATTCAAAGGACAGGAAGTCATGAAGACCTTCCAGGTCAGTCTTCCTTTGTTCTACAAGATGGGGGTTTACAGTAAACACAGATGTACTAATCAACTCAGGTCCCAGACGTGCTAATGCAATCGACTGAGGACTGTTCTTTGATTGAGCAGTTCACCTCCTGTCCCCTGCTGTGTTTAACAATTAGTATTTCCTGTATTTTGCTATCAAGTATGAACCTGACAACCTTACAACTATGGAAGGTGAACTAGTGAAGTTAACACCAACAATGACTTTGCTAAGGATAGGGAGAGATCATGGATAAAGAAACCAGTGTTGACAGCTGGTATAAAATGGGATCTGAACCATAGAGTCAAAGTCAACCTGTTCACTAAGACATTGTGCCACAACAGTCTACACACTACTAGTCTCTACTCTACAGTCTCCACTCTCACGACTGTAAGAGGTAACTTTTCAGCAGAGCGTAAAGGCGGCTAGGTAGGTCGTATGTTTTAGGAGTTGGAACAAACAACCAATGCTGTTATTTTCTAATGGAGACAGTCTACAAATAGCAGTGCATCTACTGACCACAGGCTCAAGCTGAAATAATCGTGTTATAATTGTAAGGGTAACATGTAAGATGGCAACAATCCACATTTTACATAAGAGGCATCATCACATCCTGAGATGATGAAAATGTTGTCAAATCTGTGGATTTATTCATCCACAAGCAAATAAAACACTGTTTCATTGAAACTGTATGCCATCCACAGCGTGCACTTCTAAGGAAACACAGCATGAAAGACACAAAGCTCATCAAAGCTTTGCACATACCATATTAGTCTGTGTCCAAGTCAACACCACTGTAAGTCATATCTTTTTCATCACAGCAGGTTAAAAATGGTACAATTTATCCTTTTATATTGTAAATGATTGTATTCCTAAACTATTGAAGTGCTTTGTTTTACTGTGAACCTAACTGGGGAAGCTAGCAGGAGAGAGAGTGATTGTGAATCACTCTCAGTTATGTGTTGATGATTCTTCACATTAGTAAAGTGAGCTGCATATAAAAACTATTGTATTTACCGGTGTGAAGAATTTCAGCCACTTAGAAAAACCGAGGGATTAATGGGTGCAGAAATATGAATGAAAACTTAATGTTCTTTAATTTTCAGCAAATGTACAGTACTATATATAGTTGTATATACACAAATCAGTCAGTACATAATGATAACCTGACTGCATATGTGTGAACACTAAACTTACTCTCTTCACCTCCACATATAATATGATATCATAATCCATCACATGCTTTGTTTAATAATCCATTGCACATATTTGTGTTACCTGCTCAGTGAGTTATACTCCCACGTTGCCTTTATTCATTTGGAACTAGGAGGGCCACTGTTATTTAATTTGAAGATTTCTCTTTTCATGTCAGGAATAGACAAAGGTTAGCTGTAAAGAGATGCAGGGTTCCAACCTCTTTGTCTCACACACACACACACACACACACACACACACACACACACACACACACACACACACAGACTCCACCGCTTATATCCACAAATAAAAATGCCAAATCCACCTTACAGGGATAAATTAAAATTAACATAACCACATTTAAATCAGCTTGTTGTTTTTTTGCCTACAGCGATTCTAAATAAGAGTATTTCTTCATTTTCTTACCACACATTTTATTCATTTATTTATTTATACTATTGCTTCCCTGTTTATTTAGGTATTTATTTCTTTACTGTGTTTTTGCTGATCCTGCTCCTATTGATTGGCTGCACTCTATTGCAGCTGAGAGGGATGGGTAGGTGGTGTGTAGGCGTTTTTTATGATCCGTCCTCATCCTCTTTCCATCCTGTAAAGTGCTTAACTACAATCAATCTTAACCCCCCTCCTTAGGAGATAACGTCGACCATGAGGTTGGTATTGATTTGTGAAGAGGCCTCCAGGTGGTCTTTAGTCATTCCACAAACCTCACCTACCTGCCGACACAGAAAAATACTGATTTAGAAGGAATCGAGGAACCCAGGAGACACAACCTCTATTAATTAAATTAGTTGACTGGTGAATGGGGAAGTTAGATTAGTTGGTTGTATAATTAATTGTGCTGCCTGTCTGATTGTCACTTAGATTTATGCCCCAGTTACCATTTACAGGTGAGTATATCCTTCTTCTCACATTTCTCACGTATGGCTGCTCAGCTCACATTGTGGCTCAAAAGACCGTAACACCAGATTCTGTATCGATTATTACAACCCCCTGACTATATCTGTCATCAGCCATTTTATAGGATTTCAGAGGAGAGAAACTGGTCTTGTTAAGTTGAAAGTTTTATCGTCAAGACACTAAAGAGCGCTCACTAGTCCCAGATTGTTTTCTATCTAAAAATTGATTTTTGTACACAAATGTGTTGTTTTTTACTGAAAGATAAGATTTCAAATTCAGTATGTGAGTACTGAGAGAGCAATGTTGAAGAAGACTGGCTCGGGTTGTAAGAGGCAATCCTACAAATGGAAGGTCACTGCTTCGGCTATCTATGATACCCACTGTCCATCGTGATCAAGAAAGACATTGAACTGCCACTGCCGGAGCACCACCAGTATGTTAACCTGCAGTTATGATAAATACATGTTCGTCTGCATCTTCTGAATGGGGAAGGGAACTATTTCCTCCACACATTTAATTGATGCTGTAGGATATTGCTGGTGATATGGGATATTGGAATTCTCTAAACCACTTTAAAACATTATATACATTTCTTCTATCTCAAATATAATTCAATGCATTACTCATCCGCTATTCCTTTCATCGCCAATAATTGTAACCCTTGAAAGCATTTCTCAGTATAAAGATATGTCATGCATCAGGCTCAGGATTGCACCCTACAGATATATGACCGCGTGCATGTAATGAGCTGGTTTTGTCATTTCTCACCACTCTGAGGCTGAACACACACAGAAAGCACCATAACTCAGTGGGTTTTGATTTGCTTTATTGGGACATGCTACAGCATTTACGACAAAATAACAGGTCACACTAAATTTCTCTCAACTGCGGTCCCTTTGCGCTCCTCAGTGCCTAATGCATTTGCATTAATCACCATCCTCACGCATTTTGTTTTTCTGAGCTGTACTGTAGAGGTTCATGTGAGGCGCTAAAGTTACCAGATTAAAGATATAACTCCCCATCCTATTTATAGAAGCATCTCTCTGTCTTCATGTTTTTGCTAATAAGCCTCATTATGATGCTTTATAGAAATCTGGGCCCGCACAGGAAGTCACATGACGAGGACATTCCTTTGGAGGTCATTCAAATTCAATGGGGACAGGGTGTAATTAATCAAAATAATGTATCCTGGAGAAGCAAGGCCTATTGGACAGCAGCGTTCAACAACGATGGGAACATTTGACTATGTGCCAAGGTATCCATATTGGTATGGCATAGGAGTGGAGGCAGCTTTGCATAACTATTCATTGTTTCTCTGCACCTAAAATAATCTGTCCTAGAACCTATGAGAAGAGATGCAGCATTGTTCTCTTTTGTGAGCTTTCTTTCACACAACTTTGCATAATATGCCTGTAGCTCATTGTAAAGCACCCACCAAGAAGTCTTAAATGTCTAAATGCTTAGCAGATGTTGTTGCATTTATCATAAAAATGGAAGTCTATGGTGAAAAATGTTCCTCACCGATAATGTCTTTAACTTAAAGTACACAGGTGCTGTCAAACTAAATGACAAACAGACATAAGCTGTTAAGTCTTGATATACTGATTAAATGTTCACTCTGGCTTCCACTTAGCTTAGCTTCAAATGTATTCAGTTCATAAAGTAAATGATCAGCTGTTTTTCAGTCACCAAAGTTTAAAAAAACGAGGCTTTTGTGGTCAAGGATACGAAGGCCAAAAAAGTCTAAATGGAAACCTTGTCCCACTTTAATGGCAACAAATATGAATAAATACTTATATTTGACCTACATAAAGATTGTTTTCAGCCTTTATAAGCCAAAAAAAGATAGTAGCTATTTTTGAAGGGTACTGCACTTCAACATACTAGATTCACTTATGCACTTGTAGACTGCACACTAACTCCAGATTCCCTTATTTTGATACTAATGAGGCACTGAAATATTTATTAAATATTGTTTTGCTGCACATATTTTACACATTTCTCAGGATTGTTTAGCTTCTTATTAAAACAGGAAGTGGTCGTGTTGCCCCCGGGGATATCTCAAACTGGCACCTTTCCATTCACCACATAGAGGAAACATGTTCAGCCTCCACAGCCATTTCACCAGCCGAGTAATTTTTTTTTTAATCCACAAAGGGGCTTTAGTGTAATATGCATACACAGAAATGCCACTTCAGTTATCTGGAACTGCTGTAATGAGAGGAAACACGGTCCATTAAGGTTCATCCTCCTACGCTGCTTACTGTGATCACTGAATACTAAGAAAATAAAATGAAATGAAACAAATACAAAATAAAATGCCTTGGGGTTTCTCTGGGGGTGTGTTTCTATTGAGCCACATGCACTAACAAATTAAAGTGGTTAGGGATACAGTAGGTGTGAAGGAAAGTCTTAATGAGCAGAGCACTGGACAAACCAAAGAAGTTGATGGAGACCAAAGTGATGTCTTACGTTGAAGGTTTATTCTTGTACAAGGAGAACAGATAATAAACGGTACAAGCGGATACAGAGATGCAGTCACATCGTATGCCACCATCAATTCTGCCGACCAGCCGCTCTCCCTCGATATTTATCCTGAACAAGGCCTTCCATCAATTGGTTACCTAAAGATGGATCACCTAGATGGCTCCTCAAATCCTAGTCAACACATTCTAAGTGAGACAGCAATAGCATCTCCTTGACCTTGCCAGTCTGAATACATTGAACCATCTTAACTCTTAATCTTGCAGACTAAAAGATGAGCTATAGGTTTTGGAGAGAAGACCTGACCAGAAAAAGACCTGACCTACTTAAACATCCTCTAACATGAGAGGGGTAGTCTAGGATCAAACTATAGAGTCTGAGGTTTGAATATACTTTCATATATGTTCTGTATTTACTAATAGATAGGACTTAGTCCACAAATTGTATCTACGCGTTGTTTTCCCTCTTTCCTGTAGTCTCACAGTAGCCTTAATATGTATACAGGTGACATGAATAAATGAGTTGAGATGTCTATACAGGGAATGAGGAGACACTGGCTCTTCCGATGACAATGATAATGCTAAGTGTTAAGCTGAGCTCACACCACACACATTTTATTCTGTCTTTCTGCATGGCCAGAACTTGAGATTGTTATGCTCTCACTGTACAGGACTATTGATCGGACACGGCGTGGTGCTCACACTGAATGAAAGCATGGAAACACCTGTTAGTCCATTGGCAAGTCCAATAAAGTTAATTCAAGAAGATGACAATGTCCTCTAGAGCAGGGGTGTCCAAACCTTTTTCACTGAGGGCCACATACTGAAAAATATACGAAGGGCTGGGCCACTCATGAGGGGACATGGGGATGGATATATTTCAAGCTTGTTAAACAAATAAGTTATTAGGCTTGTTAACACATCAACTAACGTTAGTTAGAAAATGTTATCAACTTTAATTGACTGAATGTATTGAAAAATTGAGCTTATTAACATGAATACTGTGTAATATATATTTTAACTCGCCTATGATGGGAACAGCGTTGCACTCAGTGGGAGCAGTGATGCGTTGGACTGAAGGATGCTGCAGGTCAGGAGTAAGTTTGGTGTTTGAGATATGAAGGACATCCCAGATATGCTGTCGCTCATTTTGGTTCTCAATCTGCTTTTGTTCAGAGTTAACAGAAAATGTTTGCTCACATATAAACTGTGTTTCTGTGTTAGAACTAAGAAGTACAAAACATTCAAGTGCAAGTTTCTATCTGGGCCATATTCCATTAGACTTTTAGAATTTGCTGCGGGCCAATTAAAAATCGACCACGGGCCGCAGTTGGCCCGCTGGCCGTAGTTTGGACACCCCTGTTCTAGAGTGAAAGGCAGAATTACCTGGTGCTATTCTAAAAGATTACGAGAAAAGAGGAAGAACATGAAGCTGCAGATTGCTGGACGATAATGATGGTCGGTCTGTTCAGTTTTATGTCACAGCAGTCTCTTTCAAAACTACAGTTTTAACCCCAACATGTAAAATACTACTCCAGTTGTATTAAAACAAGCTCCCTTCAGTTTAAAACAGACCTTTTGACAGCAGTCATGTGGAAAATTGGGCCGTTAAACTGCCAAGACCTCCTACCAAAATTTCTGACATGCCAGAAATCTTACCGATCATCTGAGATTGATCATTCAGGCAATTCATCAGGCATCGCGACCCCCCTCACACTGCATGTCAAACGTCAGCAGATCTGGCAGAAATGAATCCGTACAGCGTCCACCCTGCTTCAGACAGCACTTCATCAGACCACCAAATGAGGGAAAAGGGTTTTGACGAAGGGTTTTCATCCCCCCAGAAGAGGTCAGAGACATGCAGAGTCTGTCGAGCTGCACTGAAACTCTTCTATTTTCCTATGGTGGCCCAACACCTGTCTAAAACACTCTCTAGTTGACTTTTTCCTATCATTAGTCACTGTCATTTCATGTAATCCATTCTATTACTGCACGTTTTTCAAGTCTGGGGTGCATTGTATTTGTAGTGAAAGCTTCGACTCATTGACAGGAGGAGGCAGAGATCGAACTTTCCCAGTGATGGAACATAACTCTCCTTTATTTACAGTAAGTACAATTTTAAGATACTTGTGCTTTACTTGAGTATGTCAATTTTGTTCTAATATATATTTCTACTCCACTATTGTTTAAAGGGTTTTCACTACACATATATAGTTTACACACAAAACATTTGAGGCTTTTATAAGATATGAGTATTTTTACATTGTTGTATGGCTGCTAGAGCAGCCCTGAACTCGCTATCACTGTTTTGATCTTGGATACTTGAAGGGACATGAATGTATTCATGAACATTGTATGCTCTGTATGTTGTGTTGGCTGTGATATTTGTTTGTATAGAAATATATCAGTTTGTTTACCAAAGGAAAATATCTGAATACTTCTTCCATCACTGCCCTTTACTAACAATAATGCTCTACCACCTAAACTACAACCACCCTCAACTGCAGCCTGATAATCTGGGTTCAGTTGATTCAATCTCTTGACAGGAATTTTGGATTTCATTCAAATATCTTTAGCAACTTTGACTTAAGGTGATGGCGGGATCAGGACCTTTCTTACTACTTCACTGTGCACTTCTGAGAAGAGTGGGCATTTCCTGTCTGTTGGGATACAGGTAGCATGCTCTACGTGATGCTAATAATGCAGTCCCTGAGCCTGTCTTTAATGGGGCCAAACGTGACAGGAATACTTCCCTCTTCAAAGTCATGCAGTCAGTTGCATTGAAAGTCTCCCGTTCAACGAGTCAAGCGCACTCAGCCTTTGCTCTCTGCGTGGGCTTCATCTTCTGGATATCCGTCTCTTTGGGGGCGGCCATTTTAATATTCAAACCAAGCAGTGAGAACAAGTGCAGAGGGACAGCGGCCATTTGAATAATTGAAGAGGCTCTGTAGTGCTAGAGGATCCTTCCTCTCTCTCTCTCTCTCTCTCTCTCTCTCTCTCTCTCTCTCTCTCTCTCTCTCTCTCTCTCTCTCTCTCTCTCTCTCATATTTTCCCTTCCATCTTTTTTTCCAGCCCGGCTTCTTGAAGTTTGTCCCAGAAAGCAGTCTGGGACATGTGCTACAACAGCAGCCGATCCAACTATCCCAATAGGCTGATGGAAGAAGATAGAAGAGAAGGATGACGGAAAAGAGATGTCTCACAGAAAGAAAGAAACATAGAGGCCAAATCTATTTTGACAGAAAAGTGGCGAAGGACCAAAATGAGGGATAAAAAGAATCAACTGAAGCATCTCTGCCCATAATTTGTTAAACACTTTTACATAGCTTTCCCATGTGTGTCTTTCAATTAGTTTGACAGACTTTAAAGTCATGACGTCTAAATAAGTCAGCGAAAAGAACCATTTTCTTCCCAAAAGACCAGATGAAGCATAAAGCAGTTTTAATTTAATTTTTCAACATTCTTTCTTATTTCTATCACATCTTATGTGAAAACTAGTTGAAGTTGAAGTGGTACACATTGTGCATTTTGCTAATCATGTTAGCGCCTTTTGTTAAAAATCCATCTGGCGGCATTTGCATTTAGAAGACCAAAGCAAATTGGTAGACTGAGTTTGGAGTATTTTAGAGTATTTTGATCAAGTATTGAATCTGTTCTAGGCTCATTCGTCTGACTGAAAGAAGGTTGAAAGTAAACGTCTGTCTGTCTTTCTATCTGGGATGCATGATACAGATTTATTTTTGAATAACCGATAATTATCTGCTTCACATAGCCGATACCGATAAGTTAACCTATAATTTCACATTTTTGTACTCTAAAACTAAGTTCATGACCTGCAGTTTATGCACACCTGAGGGTAAGAAAGGCAAATATTTAATATCCCATAGCTCTGAGCTAATCAGATCTAACTGATGTCACTATTGTTAACACAATAAAAACAGTTTTGACTCTTGTTCATGTTCATTTTCTTTCCAGTGAAGTGCATGAAAAAACTTGTATTTCTAATTGCAATCATGTTGTCGTCTCCTGAAACTGAAAAACGTCCACACCAGCAACCACATGTTTGGCTCTCTAGTCAAGAGCTGCTCGCTCTTCTTCTTCTTCTTCTTCTTCTTCTTCTTCTTCTTCTTCTTCTTCTTCTTCTTCTTCTTCTTCTTCTTCTTCTTCTTCTTCTTCTTCTTCTTCTACTTCTCTATGTTTATTGGCAGATCACAAACCAACTTTAAAGGTGCATACTGCCTGCATACAGATTATGCACTTGTTAAGACAATACAAGCAATTTGGCTTTTTATTATCATCTATAATTTCATTATCTGAATAAAACATAAAAATCTAAATGTACTATTATATCTTCAAAAACTGGAATTAATATTGTCATCAATCTAATCTAATGTTATTAATATATAATCAACTTCCAACAAGCATATTTGATTGAATCTTTTAGAGAAATGCATAGGAATACAAGTCTGGTCCAAACCACTTCCAACTTTGCCTTTTGCATAGAAAATAGAAGAAATAGAAACTGTCAAGCTGTCATGCCTCGAACTCTGTGTGTTAATTTACCACCCAGAAGAAATTTGTGGGCTTTCAAATTGTTGACATTGACACAGAGTATTGCTGTTGTAGTGATTCAAATAGGACTAAATAAGAAATAGAGTAAGTTTATATTCTTATAGTCTTTGCATTGTAATGAGGGAGAACACTGTTGAAGCAGCATGTGGTTGACATTGATTTGATTGTGCAGATCTGCTGAGGCTTTCATGTATAGGAACACAGCATCCCTCCCCCTTGATCTGTGCGCTTTTATTTTTAATTTTTCTGCTCAGGAGATCTCGAGGAATTAAAATTCATATTTCATCAAAGCGTGAATAAAATGCTGATAACAGAAAATATATCAAATGCATCTCTAGTGTTTGTAGTGGAGACTGTAACAGTCTCCTACAGTTATGTAACCGTTAAGTGGAGAGTACGAAAAATTATATTGAAAATAATTCCAATTATGCCTTAATAACCCACAGAAATCCAGTTTTGTGCACCTGAAAACTCTCTTAGATTATAATTTCTTTTTAAATGAATTTAGCTTCTGAGACTTTAATTTAATTTAATCTATGTGAAATTGACTTTTGTTTTGACAAGCTACCCTTTTAGTTATGCATGAGGAGGAAAGTTTTGACTTTCACAGATCTGGAAAAAGCACTAAAACGTTTTGAGTATAGGAAATGCTTTCGGTTCAAGATACTGAAGTACCAAATTAAGTATTTATTACTAATTTTAAACCTTACTTAAGTAAAAGTAAAAAAGTAAAAGTATGCAAATATTATCAAGCAAAATGTACGTATAGCATAAAATTACTCATTATGCAGTAAAATGCTCCCTGTCAGTGTTTCACTATTATACATGTTGTTTTGGGTTAATATTACTGCTGCATTAATGTGTATGTTGCATTTTACAGCTTTAGCTGGCTAAGGTTGTGCTCAATTAACTCCTTTATATGCTGTTGGGTAGTTTAATCTGCATCACAATCTATAAGATTGTGATGCATTGCTGCAGATGTGCTTGTAGCGTAGCTGTCCTGTGAGAACCACATGTTAACTTTTTATGAGCTCAGAAAAAGAGCCCTGTTTTCAGCAACGGTGCATTTTTCCAGCTGATCCTAGAGGGTTTTTAAATATTAAATAAAGAACAAAGGTCTGAGGCACAAGTTAAAAAGCATTTAATCAGATGACTATTTCAGGGTGAAATTCTGAAAACATAGACTAGCTTGTACATGTTTAAGCTCCATCCTACCATGTACAACCGTCTATGCTTTTAGAAAATATATTCATTATACTTGTTTTCAATAGCTTATTTGAAGTAGCAGAATTTTCTCAACACACAAAGGAACAGTTTAATGTCTATTAAAAAAAACTGGACAAGAAAGGTATGAAATATTGTCAGATAAGCGTAGTGTAGCAAGTAATAGTAGCAGATATAGTGAAGTAAAAGTATAAAGTTGCATAAAAAGGAAATACTCAAATAAGTACAAGTACCACAAATGAGTACGTAAGTACTTGAGTAAATGTACTGAGTTACACTCCACTAATGTGGGAAGCCCTTTCTAACATAACTCCAAAATCTATAGGTGACCAAATGCGTTAAGATCCAGTGATTGCTCATTTTCATACTAATCAAAGCATTAAGTGACCCCTCATGCACATAATTCATCTTTGTTCTCTCTCTCTGTCTTTCTCAATCCCATAAAGCAGAGTGGCCTCAATGACCAGAAGCCACTCTGTCACGTAGCTGACTTGTAGTCCATTATGTCGTCTAATGAGACACGCTGTTCATCTGAGATGAAATGAATGCACACTCACTTATCTGTCTGAAGGTCTGTAAGTCACTAAAGCTCCTTACCTAGAAGTGGCAGCATGTCTTCCACATTTGTCTTAGCTGTGATCGACGTTTTCCTCTAATATGATCACAGAAAATCGGGAGGCAGGTTTCAGCCATGCAGGGGTTGCCTAGGTTACTTTTGTCTGCATTTATAAAAGGAATATAGTGGTAGCTAATTGAAAACAGCAGATAGAAAATGTAATGTAATGTTCCAGTAAGAATATATCATGACTTTTATTTTGTAGTTGCGTTTAACATGATGGACACATGCACATACTCTAGCTGTGCTTCGAATGTGGAGGAGCACTGAAAAGGCTTCTACGTGTTGAATGTGAATTTATTTGTGGATGCAGACTGTGGAAATGGTCCGTTTTGGATGACTGGATCGAGACTCACGCCTGTAGGTGGCAACCATACCTCATCAACAATTGAATTGTGGATGCACGCGCACGCACACACGCACACACTAGTAGACATCATATCTGGACTTTATAGTTAATGCGATTGATCCCTGTTGATTAACGACCGCTGTGTGATGTCTATGGCCAGATGGACGCGCAGGGGAAGTGGTCAAAGTTAAAGTGGTCCCCGGGCAATACACGAACACGCTCACGCCTACACACGCGCCCACCAGCTACCTACACTTTTAGCTACGCACACACACACGTGACTCTCGCATACACGCGCGCGCGGAAGATCTGTGCCTGGAGACCGTGATTTCAACGTGCTCGCTATTCAAGTCATGGACTGCAGCGAGCGGGGGAACCATTAGGAGCCGGTGGCAAAAAAAAAAAAAAAGGCTTTTTTTGCAACACACGGATGATGAAGCTGCTGCCACACCACCCGGATCGGACACACTCTCCCTGACAAGCGGAATTATTACTAATAGCTGCGCTTATGTAATCAATGCATCGGATTGCTTTGGGGGGAACATAGCATCCCGTTGATAGGAAATACTGTATGCCATATGCTCTGCGATTTTTAGAGCAGCCCATGGCAACCCATTTGTCCTGATGCGACGCGTGTGATGGTTGCAGTGGGACGGATATCCTTAATTTGATCCAATAGGCGTTCTCAGGGTTTTTTGTAGGACGCTTCTGCACCCCTTTCTGCGCTGACCTTAACAATGCTTTAAATAGGTAATTAATCGGCATGTCTGCCCACTGATTTTTAAAATTTCTTTTGAGTAAATGATCCGCGCAAAAATATCAGTTTGACTGCTAAATCCAAAAGCATTAGTCCACTTTGGTTGTATATATATTTAGTTTTTTGGTAGGATTTGATTTAGCGATCTTTCAAAGAGGAAACCACCGGTGGGAGTCAATTTTGGACTGTGACTGGTTTGGAGGGAAAGAAGGGCCTATACAGACTTGATCCCCCATCAAAAACTCTGCAGGATTTCCTCCTACTCAGTCCAGAGGAATATCTTCAAGTCCAGGGGGGTTGCTGCTGGTCCTCTGGGGGGCTTTTATCGGCACTCATTACATCCGAGGGAATGGTGGCCGCACCGCAGATCCACGCAACTCTTTCTGAATGTTTGGCATTTTTCGTAGGCGAGCATCTTGACTTGTGATCGAGAGAGACGCGGACTGCAGCAGCCTCCGATCCCTTTCACATGGAGATTTGTGCCTCGCTCGTACTGCAAATCTTGAAAACGGGGACCGGGGCCCTGCTGGCTTTTTCTTCAGCATCGATTTCATTTATTCGCGAAAATGCGTAAGTATTTATTTACCGAATTCAGTCCTATTGAGCCTATTTAGTGCGATGTGCTGCTGTTCTATATCATCATGTAGCTCGATTCCTCGCCATTTAACCCCTGATTTGTGTTTGCCTAACAGACTTCAATGTATAGAAAGACACTTTTTTAAATTTTCTGATATGTCCTTTTTTCATTTCTATAGGTAGGCTGTGATAGCTGTCGCATCCTCTTTCGTGTGTGAGTGATTGTGTGTGTTTCTGTCTGTGTGTGTGAGATATATAGACAGAGATATAGATGGAGGTAACGATGGATAGTGACAGAGAGGCGGTTGAGGAGGTGTGGGGGGGTAGCTGGTGCAACAAATTGTGTGTTTGAGCGCTTGGTTGAGACTGTATGGGTCTGTGGTAGTCCCTGTTGCCAGCAGGACATTACTGCTAGAAAAAGGCCTACGTCATATGGTAATTCAAATTCAGTTCAGGTATTCTCAGCATACACGTTTGCAGCAAAAAGAGCGCCGGATTGGCCAGGTGGGCAGGCTGGAAGGGCGCTTTGAGTGGGAATGTGGCAAAGCAAAAGCTTCAGGTCATGCTTTATTTTACAGAATCTGCTCATACACACACCTCGTGCACATTTCCCCCCCCCCCCCCTCTCTCTCTCTCTCTCTCTCTCTCTCTCTCTCTCTCTCTCTCTCTCTCTCTCTCTCTCTCTCTCTCTCTCTCTCTCTTTCTGTGGTTCTGCATGTTGACCTAGTATGTCTTCAAAACCCCAGCGAAGCCACCCATGGGTGAAACTCAGAAATGAGGTTGTCATTTCTCCCTACCACAGCCTGAGCAGGTTAACCAGAAGTACAGGGTGCATTTTAAAATGTAAACTATAAAGAGTTTTTGCTTTGGCAATACAGCCTTTTTGTGTTGAACATGTGAATAGGAGCTGTCCATCAGTGGGAGGTGCTGAACATGCCTTGATGCTGAAAATACTTGTGTGTTGGCTGAAATGGGTAGAGGGAGCTGCATATGGAGCATACATCATCATCATTGCTTGAGCTGCTGGAGCCAAAAGCATTCCACTTAAAACCTGAGTTGGTTCATCCTCAAGCGTTCACTTTCATATGCACATCTGGAGGTTTTACAACCTGCCTGTAAAATGAAGGACACAGTTGGAGTGTTTAAGAGTGTCATTTAGGGTTGGTTACCACAATATTTTCATGCATATATAAGCATATTACCCATTATGTTTCACCTATAGCCTGCTTGATTGGGTTGTGAGTTTGACGATTGAATGGTGAATTGAATCCTCTTAAATAGAGGCATTTCAGCAAAGAGTAGGAAAAGATTAGTGCCAGTAACGCATCAGAACATTTATTCCACAGTATCTGTGAGTTCTTTAAATTCTGAAAACTCTGAGAAAACTGGTAAGTTGAGGTATATAAATGTCTTAAATCATGTTATTCGTGGTGTTCGCACCAACATGTGATATACATACAAAAATCACTGCTTCTTAACAATTAATTTTCTGCTTCTAAATTTAGATTTAAAGTTACATTGTAAATTGCCATTAAAGTCAATTCCAGATCTGGATTATTTCTGTGCACCGTAATACGCTGGTAACTGCTAAAATTAAGGCCACACCCACCCATCAGTATCCCAAAAGGGTATTAGGTCAACATGAGCCACCTGAGCTGCTACACTGAGCTTAGAGATTCTAAAAGAAAAACCTGAAGCATGTTGGAAGAATGTTTCACGAGAAGTTCCACCCTTTGAATTTTAACGGTGGTCAGAAATATTGTTTGTAGAATAAGTGTGGTGCCCTGCTTGGTTGAGAACTGGTGACCATTACTGCCAGGGTGGTGAACACGATTTCCATGCTCATCAAACAACTCAGGGACTCGTCATGGCCTGTGGATTTGGGTTTGTCACCTTGTAATATTCCTCAGTCATCAGGACAGCAAAGCATAATAAATGTTATCAGCCTGACAGGCATTTACCTGCCTGCTACCAAATGGATGTAAACCATGCCATGGCCACTCACCAGAACAGCTCTGACAGAAGCCTTAACTGTGGGAAATAAGCACTTGGGCGAATAGATTTATTTTCATGCATGACACACATGTAGTCAACCACTGGTTCAAAACATTGTGAACGGTGACTCATCTACCCAATCCGAGGATATTTCTTTCCTTCTCAGTAAACCATTGCTTTTGTTGTTGCTCTACCTGCTGCGCAAAATAGGTAATTTACGTATAATAAGGGCTTTAAGCTATGCAGTTCCACTGTAATATTGCTCCCTAAATGTCTTGTGACAAGCTGCCTTCTTACACCTCAGACCGATATTTGTAGGGAGTTGATTTATAGTGTCTGTTTTTGTTTTTTTTGCATCTAAAAATAATGCACAAACATCACAGGCGAGGACTATGTGCGCCTGTTCTTCCCAGGTGGTTATGTCGTTTCAACATATTTCATGCCATCATCACCTAAGCCACATTTTCCAATTGTGAAACATCATTAAGTCAAACAATGCACTTCACAGAAGCTCCAGCAAAATATACTTCAACAATCAGCCCTCTATAAAAGCCACAGATTTTTTCTTTGAGCCACAAGAGCCCAAAAATAATGAGCATCTGGGTCTGCCTAGGGTTTTTACAAACAACCATAAGCCTGATGGGATGTTAATCACTGAGTAATTTTGAGGACCAATCACACACCTGCGTGGAATAAACGGCATATTTTAGATGCCAAATGACCTGTCAGTCAAATTAGGATTTATAATTAATTTCCAAAACTCATTACGATTCATTACAATTACAATTAGTTGATAAATGATTAATGGACAAAACAATCCCAAATATTATCTGGTTCCAACATCTGAATTGTGAGGATTAAAATATTTGTCTTTTGTCTAGTGAATGACCGGCCTGAACCCCTCTTGGTATAATTATGGTGTCTGTTAATATACTATACCCTTTCTTCGAGGAACTGGGGAAGATTAATGCCCATTTTTGTAAGCCTTGGGGTTTGATATGTCAACAGCAAAAATGCTGATTCATTTTCAAATGACTATCCTCTCCATTGCACTTATAATTTTGCCAATTGATAGGGGCAGTCAGTGTTTTTGAGGGATATGCTTTATTATCCGGGGCCACTGCTGTGTTGTTTCTTCAATTTATATTGTCGTCTGGGCCTCCTGCATACTTCTCTGTGTGATATGAGGATTGGTGTTGGGAGAGGCGATAAATTATGACTGAGGTTCTGTCTGGATAAAGTGAAAAAGAGCACCGTCCCTCCAGGTCTGTGCTTGTTATCTTAACTAATACATAATGATTATTTCTGTATGTTTATGTACAGTACTGTATTTCTCTGCATGACATACATAAGGGAGTGGGATGCAGCTAGAGATAAGACTGACTTCCACTGACTTCCAGCCGGCTCCATTTTGATAGATAGTGTTCTGTATCTTTCCAGTGGTACCACCACAAAAACATGTGTTTGTGTCGAGTCAAGAGACAGGCCGATCTGACCGTGTTGAACTGCTCGGGTGTGAAAGAGTCCAATGCATGCCAGGCTGGAGAGACTTAGTATTCACTGTAGCAGCTTAAGTTATGCCTTTGTGCACCAGAAAGGGGATTATTCAGAGAATCCTGCTCTGTGTCATTCACCAGTCTGCATTTCTAAATCAAAGCATATTGATGTGGTGATGTATGAAGAGGCTGTATCTGTGTGCCCTTATGGACCCACTACAGTTGATCACCGCTAAGTGTGTCTTATGAAGAGTGACAGTGTTGATGCCTGCAAAATATCACAACTTATGGCGCAAATGTCATTATGACACGTTCACTGTTTTGACTGCAGCCGTTGGTGCCTTATTTCACCATCTGTGCTGTGTACTATGTGTCTGTTGTGGCCTGCAGCAGCAACCAGCCATCAACTCCAGTGAGAGCCTCTGAAAGAAAGAGTATGCTCACGCTACCATGTTTCTGCCTCTTCAGCAACCAGCCACTTTCTGCAAATGCCATAATACCCTTTAGAGTTTGCTACACACTTCTTTCTGTGATTATAGGTATGGTGATGCTGTGATGTGAGGCACAGCTGAGTACAGCCTATGTTATTGCTCTCAAGAATGCATAATCACAGTAAACAATGTCCTAAAGGCAATTTTGGCTTTTATACAATAGTTATACTGCTCTTTAGTGTTACTTAAATAAAAAATGTGTAGTATAAATAAAATAAAATCACATCACTACAGCTGATACCGCTTACAGGGAAGCACAGAAGGCTGTGCTTCATGGGAATTATTCCTGGGAATACGTAGGGCTGTGTTTAATTTGGGATCTGATTCCTACTTGATAAAACAATCTTATTAGTTATGTTCAGAGTCAAACTAATCTCTCATTTAATCTTTTATGTCCTCTCTATTTTATTAGCAAAAACTGTGGAAATATCCAGGAAAGGTAATCATCAATTCAGCTTACCCTTTAGCTAAATAGAGAAATATCTCAGTAGCCATGGTATTGATTTGAAGGTCAACAGATCATTCAGGTTAAAGGTGGGCTACAAATTTTATATTTCAGAGTAAAGCAGGTTCTTACCACCAGTTCAAATATATTGACTGGAATGCAGTAGAAACAATGGCCGTGTGACCCCGTCATCTAAGAGTTTAATGTCTAGACGTCTTTTGATCTGCGAAACAACACTTGGATGAAATCTATGGGAAAACTTGAGTTTTATTTGTATCCTTTTGATATTTATATTTTTTAATATATATTAGACACTTTGGTTACTAAAACTTACTCACAATAAACCTAAAAAGGGTTTGAAAAGGATTCTGATTTCAAAAATTCTTTTGAATCCCAACTTGAGGAATGTACAGTTAACTAAGCCTTGTTCAGCTAAGTGCCTGACATGCAATGGTTAAAGGAAATGTTAATTAGACTGAAATGTTTATGTATGTCTCGTCTGAGGCCAGTTACTAGCTGAGACAAATAAGAAACTGACAGTGAAATCTTAAACTTATGTTTTTGAATATCTTCCAGTGTAGGCTGGACATGTTGTTCTTGTTCCTTCGTGGAGGACTGCAGCTTCATTTCAAAACTGGAGCGAGTGAGTCGTATAAATGCCGTCCATTTAGTAAATAAATATTTAACTATTAGGGAAGTATTCCTTCACTTACTGTGATAGAAAATGTATGTGTATTCTCAAGCTAACGTGGTCACGATGACAACGCACATGCTGATGTTCAGCAGGTACACTGCTCACCATGTTCGTTTTTAATGCGTTAGCATGGTTACCGGAATCAGAATCCTGTTTATAGCCAAGTAGGTTTTCAAGCAATTTGCATTGTATTGGTGCACAACATAAATATGTTAAGAGAACATTACATTTACAATTACAGCAAGTATTGCGAAAATCAAGAAACACAATTATAGAAGGAAATTACAAAACATATTGAGAAAATATGTACAATTAAAATGAAAGAGGTGTCCAGTTTTTAGAAGAGGTAGGACAATAGAAAGGTCAGAGGAATGTGCAAAGGTCCACAGTTATAATTATACAACTATAAAAAGAATATGCACAATTCAACTCATCGTGCTAATGAGAGACACACAGAGGGCAGAGGAAAGAGACTCAAATCTTTACACTGCAAAGACTGCAGCCATCTCATATGTGCAACGATGAATCTATGTTGTAAGCCACCCACCAACAAGTTTGCACATCAACTGCTTATGCTTGAAAATACAACTACACAGCAGAGTCCAACCCACACCAGAGAGAGCCATATGAGTACTCTGCCATTTGATGCGTCAAGTTCAAACCTAGTGTAGGTGAAAGCAAGCCCTTGGAAGAGCTTTGCCTCAAAGCCCTAGCAAATCTCATTGTCTGCTTATCGGCCTCACATTTACTCCGCCTTACTGAGATATTCCCTTAGAGAATTAGGGATAATAGCTGAAGTGATGACTGTCGTGATGAGTCTCTATCTCTCTCATGTTCAATGCCCCCTCTTTCTGTCTCCCTCTCTCTAACTTTACCCTATTTATCCATTTCCCCACATATTAATATACATTTTATCTCCTGCCAGTTCATTTGGCTCAGATGTCTTTGATGAGGATATCTTAACATTACTTAGAGCCACGCATGCATAGAAATTCATGTTGCAACTCACTAGGAACAGAAGAGTGATGATACAATAAAGGCAGTTACCAAATCAGTGTGAGAATGAAAATAAAAATATGTAGTGCATTAATGCTTTGGCAAACAGCATAGATTCTAGTTGCTGGAATACATTAGATTGGCTTAATTGGCAAAGATGAAACCCCAGTTACTGGCGCCAAGTCAAACACTACTAAACCGAGAAGGGAATCTTGTAAGGCTGACAAGATTGCCTCTTTAGTGTGTGGCTCAGAGTCGCCTCTGCTACAATTTTTCCCCTTTTATGACAACACTTTTCTTCAACCAGTGTATTCTGGGCTTGAACAAGGCTGTTCGAACATCTTGTTCCCTTGTTGCCATGTATTATACATTATTGTTGAACCTCATTGTTTGCCACATGAGCATTTTGTACTTCAAATTCAAAGGAAATAAATGGGAGAAGCTCTTACGATGCTATTCTCTCCGTCTTGTATCCTCAATAACACTAAGTCCATTTCATTTGTTGTGAAATGCATTAAGCCTGGGCTAAGTATCCAATGCAGCTGGAGTACTTAAGGACACTTGCAACACAATTTCATGTTTTGCTCATTCCCTGCATCTTGGAGGATAACTGTTTTATACCACCGGAGATAGGAGTGTCATTGTCACAGATTTTCAGTTCCAATCAGAGTCTCTGCCCATACCATGTTTTATCCATCAGTTATCAAACCTTTAAAACAGTGTATGGATCAGCTGATCTTCTGGATCAGGATCATAAAGGACCTAACTATGCACAAAAACAACTATTCAATATGTTTGCCATTAAAACATTTTAAATCCAAATTCTGTCTCAATACTAACTAAGACATACACATTGCAGGTTAAACATATGCCATACATTAGAAAATAATATATTATTAGTAGCACAATGGAAATACAGGATGATACATCTGTAGGTTATCCAGACTAAGGGGAAAATTGTTTCTGGAAAGACACGTTGATATTGAGGTTTTTTATTTTCTAACTTCAAAGAAAATTCCATTAATCTCCATTTTATTGGGTGGCTGCAGAAATCACACAGACATCTCCGAACCTCAGCACATAATGGTTGTCTAAAATCATGTTCATGGCTCAATTACATTTGGGTTAAGCGGAAAAGACATATCAATGATTACAATTGTTTTATATTTTTTAAGTCTGAAGTACCAAAGGTTCACTCGTACCTGCTTCTCCAATGTGTTTATATCATTTTAAATATGCACATATGTTTAAGACATAACCATTATCCCTATATTTATTATGTAATTAAACAGAACAATTAATTAATTCATCAAGACATTAATCAGGAGTTTAATCAATAATGAAAGTAATCATTGGACACAGTCGTTTTTAAGCTCTTCTATCATCAAAAGTCGCTCTCACTAAATTATCTGTCTCACTTGAAGCTAAATAAGCATTTTGCTTTCCATTGTAATGTCTTTGAGAATACACAGCTGAAGCTACATTTTGCAAGCTTGTCTAACTAGCACCTGCTGCTTGGACTTTAATTATCCAGGCAGGGAATACGGACACAAACTGAGGGGGAGTCCCAAGTCTTTATCTCATTCACACCTTGGTAATGAAATGACTAACAATATGGGCCAGTTAATAATATGAGAGACAGTAGCACTGCTTGACTAACCTACCTACCACTTGTGGTGCAGGGTTTTTAATTAGCAGGCCCTGACATCTGATTGGATAAACACGCACACCTGTGCTGGATACAGAAATATGTTTGTGTGTCCAGTCAGGCTACAGAATCAGCCTTTTATTCACTTTTCTTTCCTCACTGACAGGGAATGAACAAGAGTGCAAGGCACGTCAGACAAAGTACGGTGTCATTATGCCTGACACTAAGAATAAAACCTGACCTTGCTTTTTGGTGAACATTTTTAAATGTCAACTTTTCAGGCACTGAAAAGAAAATAACCTAGTTTTTAGCATGATGTCCATCTATTGTTGCGTTCATATAATGGGTTTGAAAGAGTTTATCTCAACCCAAAGAGCCTCCATGGATACATTGTAGTGATTTTGATGATTTGATCACTAGAATAAGAGTCCACAGCCGTGCTAGCAGCTCTGTGAGGCTGTACGTAGAGGCACAGTGGTGCTTTGTGTTTAATGCTCAGCATATTGCTGACGTTGATGCTATGCTAAACTTTTTATTTTACCGTGTTAACATGCTAACTTTTGCTAATTAGCACTAAACACAAAGTACTTCTTAGGCGTATCGCTAGATGGAAAAAGCAGTCATTATAATTCATCGTGGGACGAACATGGTTGTCTAATAGTTGTCTAGACATTTCACTCAAAACCACAAATGCCGATCTTGTAAACATTGTTCACTTCCCTTTAGCTTTTTGTGGTTTGATGCATAGTGCTAATTAGGGACCCAGTTTATATGTGCAACACGATGAATCTAGATTGTAAGCCACCCACCAACAATTTGCACAGCACCTGCTTATGTTGCTTCCAAACACAAATACACAGCAGAGTCCAACCTACACCAGAGAGAGCCATATGAGTATTCTGCCATTTGATGTGTCAAGTTTAAACCTAGTGTTGGTGAAAGCAAGCCCTTTGAAGAGCATTGCCTCAAACGTTTAATGCACTGAAGAGAAAAGAGCTTAGTTTTCAGCTTGACGGCCATGTATTGTTATTTTAATATACTGGGTTTGACTAAATGCTTTTGTAAGGGAAAGAGTTTTTACCAACCCAAAGTGGAGCATGTACCTTCTCAAATGAAATAAAACATCCTCAATATTTAACATGATGTTCTCATAATACATTCTCATTAGAGCATAGCACAACCAGGGCTGTAACTAACAATTATCTTTATTATCAACGACTTTGTTGATCATTAGATACAATTGGTCAAATTCTTTGCCCAGAGTGATGTCTTCAAATTGTTTGATTTGTCTAACTCACAGTCTAAAATCCTAAGATATTCAGTCATATGAGACAAGTCAACCATAACATTTCTCAAATTTAAGAAGCTGAAAGTGTTTTTGCTTCATTTTTATTTTTTTATTAATAATCAAAAGTTGTCTGTAAATTTCCTGTCAGTTGAGTAATTGTTTCACCTGTAATCGAAACAATGATTCAATCATCGACCAACAGAGAATGTACAACCCAGCTCTAATGCTAAGCGTGCTCTGGTTTCTGCTTGTTAACTGTCAGTATTTTATCATTTTCATCGTCATACATATTGTACACAGAATATTTGGGTCACGATTCTCTGATTTTTTTTTAAACTGAATCATTGATCAGTTTATCACAAAAACAGTCAACAGATGTCTCAATTCACTAAAACTACTTGAACCGGACAAGCACCAACATATCTGTTCACTTGTGTGTCCACCAGCATGCCCCGGTCGTGTTCTATCATTCTTTGGTAGTGATGATACATGGACTCTGTATCATGAGTCATTTACCAAAGTGTAGAGCAGCTAGGCTAAGGGGCATATGGCCATGCTGGAGCAGAGCCATGCGGCTTAAGGCGGGGTAAACTGATGGGCAGAGATTGTTGGTGCATTAGCTGTTCGGCTCCGCATCGTGCTTCACTGTTGCTTCTACAGTGAGCACACTGTTTATCCAACAGCGGTAAATAAAACATTACACAACATTTCTTTTCTCCATGCGAGACAAAGTTGGTGTTCTAGGGAATTAGGGCTGTCACATTGTAAATACCGTTTGTCTGTGCATGAAGATGAGAGAGACTGAAAAAGAGAAGCAGAAGGAGAACGCTTGTGATGTACTAAAATGTCCTTGGCGACGAAAGACGCTGTATTCACACATTATTCACGGACAGTTTGCACCAACACTGACACTCTGCTAAGGCTATGATCGGCTGTGGTTGGCTAAATGCACTAGAAGAAATGCTGCCGCAGAGCTAGAGAGCCAACAACGGACTGTGTGTGTGTCGACTGTTGATTATCGGGAGAGCCTGTGGTTCCATCTATTTCATATTCATGAGCCAAATGGTTCATGTTGTATTATTCATGAACAAATTAGACGTTCAAAACACCAGTGTGAGCAAGGCGGTATACAGAATGCATAGGGACTCATAAACCTGACTTTCAACACTTTTCCTGGACCGATGCACACAAATCTTGTTTCTTTCCATCTCTGATGCTGACGCCGGGGTCCCTGTTGAAAACAGCTACGGAAGCTTAATATACTTTGGTACACAATTCTGTGATGCTGTACTTACAGCAGTTTTCACCATCTACAAGCAGTGGTGAAGCGAAGGACAGACTTGGATTAAAAAAAAAGGATTCCATTCTGTTTACTGTATGAGAGGTTGAGAGGCGACCGGCTTGTAAGAGACCGGCTTTGTTCTGCCTCTCTGATCAGCTGGCTTGCTAGCAGTCAGGACGGAGCAACAGAAGTGTGTCCAATCAAGCTGAGCCCTGTTTTAAAAGGCCCTGCAGTCCTTGGGCAGAGGCTGCATTTATGACCCAAAATTGTGGAGACAAGCCTGGCTCTCTTCCAAGCCCTCAAGCTCATATTATTTTGTTTGAGCATATCCAGGGAAAGTGAAGCACTGCAAGGAGGCCCCATGAGACACCTGTACATGTGTAACTGACTGTGTATGCGAGAGAGAGAGTGTGTGTGTGTGTGTGTGTGTGTGTGTGTGTGTGTGTGTGTGTGTGTGTGTGTGTGTGTGTGTGTGTGTGTGTAAACATTGTAAGAAAACCTTGTTAACCTTCAAACCTGCCATGATTTTGTTTTTTTCAGGGCGATAACAATCACAACCATATTAGATGTACTGTGTATGCACAGCTGAAGACATATATATCAGGTCAATGGAGAGAAGAAAAAACACCCACACACACACTAAACAGACTACCAACAGAATACTGTCACTGTCAAATTTAATTTAAAAGCACTTCATTTACATTACCCAAATGGGAATAAATTTATTTTTTTGTGATTACAATGTGGTCGGTCAATTACTGTAATGGTGTGGATTTATAGCACATTAGGTGATCAGAGTGCTTTACAGCACAGTGGGTCTTATGTATTCTAGAGTTGATCCATAAACTGAAGGTCACAATCACAATTCAATGACTTTGTGAACCTGAAATCTATTTCAACAAAGGCTTTGTCTTAAATTGACTGCAAATTAAATAGTTCAGGTATGGTTACTGACTATTCCTGGTAAGTGTCGTAACTTAATATTTGGTAATGGCCTTTGGAAATGATGCGATGAAGGTACTTAATATAAATTCATACTTCAAGTACTAATTTTACTTCTCACAAAATGAATCATCCATCTTTTCAATTCTTCAAGAATCTCCTTCTCTAACAAACCATGCAGGAAGTAATTGCACCAATGCAATTATTAACAGGATTGTCAGCTTGATGCAGACTTCAGTCAGCCGCCTCCGCTGCTTGTGTGTTTTGTGTTGTTCCACTGAAGTGGTTTGTTTACCTCAGAGTGGATCCATGCCAGCATGGCCCACAATTGTGCCTTACTCATGGTGATCGATAGGCATTAGCTGGAGACAAGTGTTTTGTCAAGTGGGTTGTTTCACTGAATGATTGGCAGCTCTCGGCTCCACTCAGACGTGGACATTAAAACTTCCTACACCTGACTGAGAAAACGCACTTCTCAAAATGAATGAAACCATGCCACTCACTAGGCTCTCATTGCTCTGTGCTTATGATTTTCAAATGAAAACATAAAACAAAAACATTGCAGCTGTTCTGGAGCTCTGATATGATCCATCAAAATCTGTTTCTGGATCAGTCTGAGGTGGATAAAAGGCCCCTCTGTCACCTCACAGCAACACGGTTCTGGGATCAAACCAAAGGCACTAACTCTGAACTGCAGGTTGCCTCATAAAACTGGTTCTTTACTGGCCACTGCTCTTATATAGTTAAGATAATTAAAAGAAGAAATCTCACCACTGAGATTTGTAAAGTTTAACTTTACTGTAAAATATTTGTCAACTGGAGTTTGGGACCTTCAAGAGTAGAGTTTGATACATTTTATTGAATCTGAATCCACATCTCGTGGCGACAACCTGCAAATAAGATGCTGCAGCAGAACGCATTACATGTTTATTACATATGCATTTGACATGTTGATACAACAAACTTACTTTATTGTTCTGAAAGTCCTGATTTATAGCAAAACATAATAAGTATAAAATATTGATGTTATGTTCAGAAATTTGTAAATTGGAGATTCTCTAGAAATTGACACAAGCAGTCAAATAGCTTCTCTAGCTCTCCTCTTTATTTACCCGAAAATATCTACAAACGACATAATCAAAGTAAATTAAAAGCTGCCCTTCAACCATTTGCACCAGCTGCATGATTTTGGTCTCATTCAAAAGATAACTCTCTTATTGTTCTTGCAAAACAGTCAGAATGACTCTTCTGGCACTGAGTAATAGTGGTCTGAATACATTGAATGTGAAGAAAATAAATCTGAATTATTTTGTTAAAAAGATGCCTGAAGATGACTATAGCTGGTAGGTATGAGCTGGAAAACACAACAGGAACATAGTATCAAGTATTACCAAGTTCAGGTTTAAATTTCAGAACAAAAACACAACATATTAGGCAGGTTTTTCTAAGAGTATCACCAAACTGTGCAATTTGAAGATATTATAATATTTATTAATACAATATTATTTGTATTGCTCACAAATAACTATTGTATACCCATATTTCCCTGTTAGTAGTAATGACACAGAGTATGTGAAGTATAAACACATTTCTTGCAATATTTTTGTGGTTTTTTTGTATTTTTTTATGAACTTGAATATAATAAATACAGTTTTGCACATTTGTAAAAAATAAACCATCGAAGTAGCCTATCAAATCTTTCAGCGTTTTATTGGCTACATGATACGCCAGTCATCGGGAGACTCGGTTGCTATAGGCTCGGTCTGTAAACAAAAGAAGAGGGGCTGGCACTTCCTTATCAAGTTGACACTGATTGGATATTGATGGCTGTAGATAACGCATGGAAGCTCCGATTGGCTCAAATGAGGTGTCAATCGAACGCTTAGAGTCCGCTGCTTTTTGGGAAGCAGGCGCTCGGCGCTGCAGGCAGCGGAGAGTAACATTTTTACCTAGTATAATCAAAATATCTCACACATCGATCAGCTGATTTCAAAGATTGCAACAGCTGTTTATGGGCTTTTATGGACGTGACGATGTTGGCGATCAATACATTTTTTTACCGCAAAATGATCGTTTTGACCTTTGGCAATCAGTCCACACGATAAGAGGCTAGAGAAGAGTCACCACTCTGTTGATCTGGTTGAACTACAAAAACACAAAATGCACTTGTTGCCATACAATGGTGTCACAGTGTCCCCCCAATCTAGCAGAGTAGAATGACATTGCTCACGGCCTTGGTGTATTTTGACACATTTTGATAGAAAGGACCTTATTTAAGATTCCAGTCTTTTCCCTCATCTGATTGTCCGTCTTGTTTTTGGTTTGGTCTCAATAAGTGTTTTTCAGACCTAAATCTTGCAGCAAAAAGCGTGACTGCAAGATGTAATCTGGTTTTGCACAGCGAGATCCAGACACTGGCTATGTTGTTCTCAATAACGAGTATTTAAAAATAAATTCCAATTCATAAATATATGTTGCAAATGCAACTAAGGCTAAATTGATTTTCTTTCACACCTCTATTGCAGTTTTCACACCATTCAGAGTGTGACGGAATAGAAATGCAGAAAAACGTTTCACTTGTATTATTTCACCGGCAAGACAAAGCGAAGATACAAACTGCCGGTACAAGCAGCGCCGGGAACTCACTCCGACCATCAACTAGTCTTCTCTATGTGCCTTTCACTCATGAGCCACAGGTTACTCTGCTCCCTACTGGTGTGTGCAATACATGTGTTGTTTCCAGTTTCCACCCCTCTTTGCAACTGATCTAAAGTCTCACACCAATTTGCACCAAGTGTCAAGTGACACGGATGTAATCATAGAAACACAGACGCTGCCTGTACAGTTGCCTTTGCTTACATAGTGGAAGCATGGATAACACCTCACTTAGCATGTTGAATGAAATAAATTAGTAAGTAGTAGCATACTCATGTGCAGCTCACTGGAGTAACGCTGTCTGAATGGTGAGGTAAGATACAATGAGTAGGGATTTGCACAACAAAGACCCGATCTATCAGTGACTGGGGAGGCAGAGAATGTAGCAGTGGACTTCGAAGATGTGCAACAGGAGGGATAATTTAATTATTGAAAATCTTATGGGCTCCTTCCATTATTGTCCCCCACGGTGTTCAAGGTTAATTGTCATAAATTCAAGCCAATCTCCCACTAAAGCACAAGGGAGGGGACTAGAGGAGAGACGGCACACGAAAATTCAATTTTATTAGGATGATTGTGCATTCAAGCAATATTTTCCATTACGCATTGATTCTTCAGAGGAGACTACCGTCAGGCTGCTTTAAGGAGTTGCTCTAATGTTCTACTGCTTGTCCCCTCTTCTCCCTGACATCACAGAAAGTAGTAATAGACATTTGCTGGAGAACTATGTGTAAGTAAAAGGTAATATGAAATGTCTTCTGATCCGCATCCTAAACTGAGGCTCTTGGCTGTGAGATTAACAAAGGTGTTTAGCTTTGCAAAAGCGATGGAGATAGACGCAAGCCATTCCAGACATCAGCATGTTAGCGTGTCTCAGCCGTTTAGAGGATTGCTTGTGTAATGCTATCTGTATTCAGGGGATGAACACCCACTTTTACATCAGGGCAGAGAGAGAGGAGCAACAGTGACTTCAGCCAATATCTGTCGCTTTCCCTCTATCTTCCATTCAGTCATCCGCTTGTCGCTTTCATCCACTTAAAATCGTGACACAAGACCGGATATGTTAATTGGAGTAACAATTCACTCCGAATAAAATGAAAATGAAGGATAAAAGCGTTTGTGAATATGTAACATTAATTGCTACAAAACTGAACAATGATTGGCTTTTGATATAAAACCCTCTCTTGTTCCTTCTCATTTATGGAGTCAGCTCTCTCTCTGTGTTGAATCTAAAGCTGGAGCTGTATGTGTACATGTCCGTTTGGGAGTATACCTTAACTGGAAATGGAAATAATCGTTAGTGGCAACCCTTGTTCAGACTATTTTGTTATAAGTTGTGGATTTTCCCAACTGTTTTGGGCTAAAAACATATCAAATAGTTCAAATTGGTACAAATCTGTTGAGAAAATCCAGCAAGATCCTCCCACGAAGCAAGGACTCCTGAATTAGCATTTATCAGTTAATCAGTCCATACAGTAAACCAGGGTCCCTACAAAAACATATTCCAAATGTTTACGGTAAGAAAGCCGGTGACTTAGCCATCTCTTATAACAGAATTGCTCATTTTGGTCCATGTACATACACACCGAGACCTCCACGACAAGCAAATACAACTCTGCTGTTTCTCTGCTGCTCTTTGGGTCGAGGGGCAGGAGCGAAAAAGGTCTTACACTGTTCAGGAGTAGGGAAAGATGTGACACCTGACATCACTGTGATAGTAAAAGGTCCATAATGCAGATGCTGCTGCCATGCACAAATTGCTGTTACTTGTTCCTATATGAAGGAGTGTTTGTATGCCTGTTACAAAAGCTAAATGGGCCAAAGACCCAGACAAAGTAATGCTGTGAAATACATCTTTCTGGTGACACAGCAGTCACTTGCTGCAGTTTAGGAGACACTTGCTGCATTTTATTCTTCATTTTATGTCGGTGGCAGCTTTGGTGATAAATGATCATTCCTTTGTCCAAAAGAAATGGACAAGTCTTTTTAGTTCATCAGCGTCCCCTTTATCCTAAAGTGTTTTTCATCTTTGGCGGGCAATACCAATCTTCACTCTGCTTTTTGGCTTTCAGAAAAGTTATTTCAATGTATTTATCTGTTCCTTACATTTTTTGTGTAATCTGATTGTCTGTAGGTGGCATTCTTAGTGGTCTTTGTTCAGTGACGTTGCTGCCGCTGCTTATGCTAACTGCCCAGGTCTTTCTCTGTCTATTCCAAAAAAAGCTGCTGTTGCTGCTCCAAGAAAAGCAGAAGCATCATTTTCTGTGCTGAACAAGAGTTTTCGTTTCCAGAAGACCTACAGTACGACACTGAGTGCTTGCACAGCAAATGTTAAAGTTTTCATGACCTGGATATATGTTGAATCACTCTTCTATGGTATACATGTTTGATAGAGAACAGTAGATGTTTCTTTTTAGTTTCAATGTGTTCTACATTGGTAATCAGAGGCTGTTATTGACATTATAGTAGACTGCTTTGAGTTAAAAGGCAATTCATTTATAGATTAACATGCATGTGTGCGCAGGGTTTACATAGTTTAAGTATCTTTATGGGTCTGGTTGTGCATCTGTATTCTGGTGGGATTGTGGATTGATTCTCATACACTACCTGTCTTGTTTCATAAATGAGGAGCCTGAATAATAACTGCCACACACACACACAGACACACACACACACACACACACACACACACACACACACACACACACACACACACACACACACTCAAGCTACCCAGAGGAGGATTTTTAACTGTAGTCAACAGATAATAATTAAAAAATGAGAAGCTGGAGGTTATATCCATTGATCTGAACAACCTGCCAGAGAGACAATTAGTCTGTTGGTTGGAATCAGCAGGCACATCACAGACACACACATACTGTAGGATTATTTTGACTCCAACCTTTAGCACTGCTGTCAGAACAACGCCAAAACAAGCAACTTTGTTGTTCAAATATAGCTCAAACAAGCACCTCTATTTTCCCCACAGACTAAGCAGAGGGATGATCAGCACACCCTATTTTAGTTTGCTATTAATTGACATGACATTATTTTGGTCTCATAGCGTTTTCAGGATCAAATAAGCACGCCTGTTTGATTTTTTAATGGGGCATGACATAAATATTTGTGCACTGTAAAGTTTGTTTGCACATACCGAAATGTGTTCCTCAAAAATAGGTAAATATGCAAGGGTTACGTGTGATGTGATTATTAAATGTTTATCTTGACTTTTTGGTTTTTAATTAGCGATTTCCTCACATATACTGTATCATAAACAGGTTTGTTTGTTATTCATAGGTCATGTCGCGCATTTCCATATTTCTATTTTGGATTCATTCTCGTGTCAGAATGATGTCACCCTATGACATACTTAGTGCACTAGAAGTGTCCTGACCGCAAGTTGCACACTTTAAACAGGTAAACATGATTAATAAAAGCCTGGAGCATGAGTAGCCCTACTAAAGTATTGAAAAACAGTCCTCTTAAATATTGTACATAGAAAACCAGTCCATCATAGCTCTTTCCATTTTGGAGCAGGCCCTGATTTTAATTACTATACATGGTGAATTAGCTAATGAATAATGAATGGATTCCTCACACTAAGTGCTCTGACTGCTAATGCACTTGCAATTCTCTCACTCTTCTACCCTCTCACACACTGCCAATGTTGCTTTCTGATTCTGTCTTTTTTAGGGCCCTCTCCAAGTCTGATTAACACACAATCTCTTCCCACCTCTGCTTTTCTCGCTCTCACTCCGATTTGATTAGATTTCCCTCTGTAAGAAATTATTTAGAGATGTGAGTAGAGAATGAGACCGAGTTAGAGAAAGGCTCCAGGATAGAGCGAGACAGATAGTGGCTCTCTGGGGAGTGAGGGGAGAAGGAGATATAGGTGCTTCGAGGAAAGAGAGTGAAAAAGCTGGAGGATTAAGGACTAGTGGAGCTCCAGACATGGAGGGAGAGGGAGAGAGGGAGAGAGAGGGAGAGGGAGAGGGAGAAAGGGAGAGAGAACTCTATGTGTTCAGCGTGTATACCTTCAAATTCCATAGTTGAGATATAACAAAAACAAATATAGGTCTACAACTAGAGAGCAGGGAAGTTTGCGGTTCCTTACTTGAGCTGCTGCCCCTGCAACCCGACCCCGGATAAGCGGTAGACGATGGATGGATGGAACTAGATATATAGGAAAATACATGTATTGCATGCAGATAGGGAGAACTTTCTGATGCTCCCGACACATTCTGAGTGGATTCTTTTGCACGTTATCCCCATGTCTGCATCACTTTGTTTCTCCAGTCTCCTCCCACAGTTCGGAGACAGGCAGGTTAGAAGAAATGGAGACTCTAAAGTGCCTGTAGGTGTTAATGTGTGTGTCTATAGCCTATGTGTTAGCACTGTGATAGACTGGCGACCTGTCCAGGGGGGTTCTCACCCAGTGCATGATGGTAGAGGCTGCAGGCCCGAGGCAGTGAAGTGATATAGAACATGGATGGATGGATGGACTGTAATTGATGCATTTTTTTATATTTTTAATTATTTATAGTTGCCATAATCTATATTTTTATCAGAACAATTACCCAAATGACAACATCTAATGTGTCAGAGTCTGTCAGATAATTATTACTCAACTCTGCAGTTCCTATCCGCTCTACGGACCGTTTCAGCTCATTGTTTTCATTTTCCAGCCCACTGCTTTACTCTACTGTTAATTTTAACCACCCTCTTTAAAGGGATAGTTCAGATGTGTTTAAGTAGGGTTGTATGAGGTACTTATCCATAGTCAGTTTAATACTTGCAGATGGTGGTCGGCAAAAAACAACTGTACACTAGCTTCCCAGCACGACACAGCAGTTAGCGATTAGCTGGTGAACGTTGTGGAGCATTTAGCAGCTAAAGAGCCAGATATTATTATCAGGTGTTGGTGGGGACCAAAAAGAGCGGAGAGTTAATATTGGAATTAAATGTATCAGCTGTCAAGAAAAACAACTCCATTAAATGCAAAGTTTCTCCAAATCTGCTGGATGTATAAATAAACAGCTGTATTCTAATAACATCGCAACTTAAAAGGTGATATTATATTGGAGTTGTTTTCATAGCTTCTGTTTCAGCTGGGTTACGTATGTTTTAGGTAGGTTTTTTATTTAACCAATGTGCTGATTTTCAGATAGATTTAAAGATTACGTGTGCCCTTTATATAGTATAGTATCGGTTTAAAATAGCATAATCCATATATAGAATTTCTCCTGCATTATATGTATATAATAATGTATAATTCACAGTACAAAGTGCAAATGTGTGTACAAATACAAATAAATGGCTAGGGATTAAGTTACATGCTTGACTCGAACAACTATACATGAAAGGGAGAAAAGCAAGCTACACCAGATGCACATAATCAGCACTACATCAGCTGGATAGCTTTGCCTCAGGTTAACCAGGATAAATATAAACAGTATCAAACGGGTAAAGATAACCCAAGGTAATGTTAATTTGGGATTATAGCCCAAGCTTTACAGGTTAAAAGACATGTATGTGTACTGCAACATGATGTGCAGACCGTAGCATTTGATTTATGCCGATTAAGAACTGCAGCGTGATTCACAAAGGTTAGATTAATGTCAAAGATAAAATGAGTGTCTTAATTATCGTCACCATGCCAAGTAACATGCCCAGAGCAATGTATGTTAACTTTACATTATGACTAAAGTTAAAAGCATCACAATAGCATTTTAGAGCATCTTACTGTTGCAGGAGTTGTGGTAAAAATAGTTTACCCCATAAAAGTAGTGTATTGTGCAATAATTGCATCATCATTTTGTTTTACATCTTTTACAATCTTTTGAAATGGTCACTAATGAACAGAAATGAACATTTATTAGGATTCCAAAGACTGGACAAAGAGCACACTATAGTAAGACTTGTATGGTATACAACACACTAATGTAGGCCTCGTTGTCATGTAAAATAATGTGCTTTTGAAAAAAAAAAGAAGTCCACACACAAAAGAAACAGCAAACACCAAGGACAAACAAGGGCAAGCCAACAAGGAAATACATGTGTTAGGGGGATACCATTTTTGGCACAACACCAATCTTTTATAGCTTATTAGCATGCCAGCTGAGAGTTTTCCCCATGAACAAATAATGAAGGAAAAACAAGATGGACTACCTACTGTATGCTGTCAACACTGGCTACACACAATCAATCAGCCATCAGCAGTGAGAAAACCAACACAATCCCTTATAGCACAATCTCAGCTAGTCTGTTCGGCAGCCGGTTTGGTAGATAATAAAACATAATAAAGCGAGGTAATGATCATCATCATCAGTGTACACTCCAAAGTTAAAAAGGCACATAATGTTTGTGTTGCAACAAAACAACAAATCCCAGGCCCACCAAATGACCTTGCACGAGCACAATAACAATAATGCGACTCATGGTGATTTGTGATCCTCTTGGTAGATCTGAGGCTTTATGAGAGACTGTTTGTTACAGTGCACATCCATCTCATGCAAAATTGTTGACTGCCACTTGAATAATTGCAATTCCCCTGCTTTGATTTCTGACTGACTTTAAGACGGTGTCCCACCAAGCGTCATGCATTCACTGCTGAATTATCAAAGCAGATTAACAGAGAGAGAAAAGAAACGAGGAGAGGGAGAAATAAAAATCACACCACTGAGAAAATGTCTGCTCTACAGCTTTTCATTTATTGAGTCCAAATGTATTTGATGGTGGATATTTTTAAACAGACCTTAATCCTCTGCTCACCCTTTACCGTGAGGTAGATAATTATAGTAATCTGGTAGAAGGGAATTTAATTTCCAAGCTGTGAATCATTGCAGTGGGATGGGCTATTGCTTTATAAAAATGAATTTATAGTGTCCTGTCCTACAATTCTGACAGTTAGATGACTGCCTATATGCAACATGGAACATTGCTCAGGATCCACTTTATCGCAATTTAAAGAAACGTATTAGCACTAGTGGCACCAGATACCCATATTAAACCACATGGCAGGGATATACTTTAAGAGGCATTGAGAAGTACGCATTGTTCTTTTTGTTCTTCATAGAGGATTAAGTGAATAGATTGCCTTCGAAGTAAGACAATCTAATGGCGCTCTCTTAATATTCACTTCAAATAAGATACTACTTCTAGAAGCTTTGTGTCTTATGTTTGGAAGTTCTTTTGAAGATATCAAAGTAGGAGTTGTTTAAGATCCTTCCAATGTAGCCCCACAGGAAAGAGCTTGTAATGTACATGCAATTTGTGTCCTGCCCTTGAGCATGTCAGTGATTCCCCACTGACTCACCACCAGCTCCAGGGGAACTCTATGTGAAGATGACCCGGCACTCTGACCTGTCCCTGGAGGGACCCAAGTGGAAAGAGAGTTTCACTGCGGGGATCAATAGAAGTATCACACCCTTATCACATCATTCAAGCAATTTGGGAGAGAAGACTTTAGCATGCATTTATTCTTTGACCAAGATATGAAGGCTTCTATATGTGTGCAATTCTTACGCTGTGTGTGGAGCTCCTGCAGGATGAAATGTGATCGTAAGGTTAACAGTAACAGTTGGTAATTATTAGTTCCATCTTTGTCATATTACTTGTGTTTTTGGAATTGCGGCATATTAAAGAATCCACCTCCTTATGTTCTATGACAAAGCATAATGGCATATCGACTTTTCTCACTGCATTTACATTTTCAGGGCAATATTTAATGTTTTTTTTACGTTTGCATTAAGGTAATTATGTGTAAACAGCCTACTTATAGTCTCACAGGTGCACACTGTGTGCTTGTTAGACGAGACAGGCCAATTTATATGGTGAAGCCCATTAACTCTACAGAAGCTATGTTTCCTCACAGCTTTCATTATTGGATTTCATTTTTGTAAGACTCCAAAAGTGATTATGAGTGCTGGAGTCTGGCCTCAGAGTGGATACAGATCTGAACCCAACTAGACGTCTCAGCCCTAGTAATCCCTCACTGTTGCATCAGAACAGAAAATGTTTTACTTTTTTTTTTACTTATTTAAATTAATTTTGCTCACCATAACATATTAATGCTTTCAATCAGGAGTACCGTGTCAGCTAAGGCAAGTCAGGAAGAGCATCCTATTTCTGTTTCTGTGCTTTTTACGATTGTCTCTCCAAAATAAAGATATTATTAGTTGACTCGCTGTGACATTTGGTCAAGTTAAGTAAAAACCCAGTCAAGCCAAGAAGCTTATAGCAAGGTTGGCTTAAAATTGGCATTTGTAGCTTTCACATGATTTGTTTTTTTTTCATTTTGGATTAGGAGAAAAGTAGGCAAAATATCGAATATCTTCAGCCTTCATCTCTTTGGTCTTGCTACATGTTTGGATGTATTGATTTGTGTGTGTGTGTGTGTGTGTGTGTGTGTGTGTGTGTGTGTGTGTGTGTGTGTGTGTGTGTGTGTGTGTGTGTGCACATACTTCTGTTTTTATTTTACCAACCATAAAGACTGAAATAAAGCCCTCTGTTTTAGTAACAGTAACTACTGCTATAATGTAATCTATTTTAAAGCCACAATAATAACTTTACAAATCTTACAGTACCCTAATGCTATATAAGCTAAAGCTGTTTTACCATCACCTACCTTTTTACCAGACACTCTCAATTTATGTTACTATAATTATCCATTAGGTGTATAGCCTGAATATTATTCAGATTCACACATCTATTCTGTGTTTCTGATATTGTGTGAGACTTTGTCAACACCAATCTACATTCTAACTGTGTGACTGCATACATAGTCTCAGCATTGCACGTATTAGTGACGTGTGAATGACTTCTCACACACTCATATCTACAGGGCAAAATCCAGAGAAAGGATTTCCAATGAGACAGTGGCATATTGGTGGGCAGCAATCTTAAACAAAAGAACAAAAGACTGCACCACGTATGGTGCCATCCGTTGTCAGTATCCTGTCACCCCACGATGTGAACACAAAAGCTCCAGAGAGAACTGCCTCCAACTTCTCCTATTCAGTCAATTTGCAAACTAGAATGGCCGGAATTCATTGGCAAATAGCTGTGACTGAACAGGGGACACTCCAGTGAGCTAATCCCTTCGAGCACTCTGCATTTTTGCAGAGAGCGGCAACTTGCCAAGATGGCCATTGAAGCTACATTGCTATTGTGTCATTTTTAATGCAACACTGTTGTCTTTCTCAACACTAACAATGACGGACAGCATTTTGGCCTTTTGGAGGTATTTCCACTGCACCAGTGGTAGGCCACAGGATGGGAGGAATCTAAATAGCTCCTACTAATTGTGAACTAAAATAGTTAATATCTATGGCCATGAAAATGTGAAATGGACGTTTTATGTGAAGAAAACACAAATCCGTGGCCACATTTGCATCTTGTGAACCCTAAAGAAATTCAATATGTTATTAATACATTTTGAGAGGTTTTACTGATTTAACTAATTGAGATTTGAAACCCTCTTTTTAATGATCACACAGCACACACAGTGAAATTTGTTCCCTGCTTTTAACCCATCCTAGTACCAGGAGTCTAGTACTAGTACTAGTACTAGTTTAAAAAGGTGGGCAGCTCATAGGACAGCACCTGGGGAGCAATGTGAGTGAGGGTGGAAGGGGGATGTCCAGTGCCTTGCTCAAGGGCACCCCGACAGGGCCAGAGATAAACTGGGACCTCTCCAAGAAGCAGTCACACTCCATTTTGTTTATAACAGGTCGGTGACTTGAACCATCAACCCTACGGCTCACAGTCCAAGCCCCTACTGACTGAGCCACTGCCAGTCAAATGAACAAATTAACAAATGCCGGACTGATGAAGCATAAAATGAATCAAGGGCATCACTGTGATGTGGAACCTTTTTAGTTAAATATTTAATAATTCATCTTTAGAACAAAATGAGTGCCACAAGTTCATTCAGATTTATTTTGCAGGCAGTACAACATTGGTTCTCAGCGGCATACAGCTCACTCACTTCCCCAATCACACACATCCTCTGCTAGAGCAGTGATTTGTTTAACTACTGTAAGAAGGCAGCTCATGGGGTCTGTGCAGCTCATTATTCTGCTACTGCTGCTGGGTGTGTGTACTCACCTACCTAAACCTGGGCTGCCATCTGCTTTTTTTGCACTGCATGTGTCTCCACAGTTTTCTGATCATGAAAGCCAAAACGCTATGCAGTGAGAACATTAGTTTATATCTGTGCAACCAATCACCAACGTTGTCCCCTGTGCCATGACTCAAGCTAACATACTTCACTGTGCCATCTTTTCATTTGGTATCAGTCACCCTCAATTCTGCGACGATGCCCTTCCACCTATCGGCCGATCTTGCAGATCTCTTTTTTAGGAACGCAGTCATGGGAAGCAGATTGGTGGGCTAGACAAGTGACACGAATACTAAGAGCGCCCTCGCATTCAGTCAGTCTGCCACCCTGTCTTAATCCCTTTGCAGAGACCAGACAGAGCCTTGGCAGAGTGTATTTGAACATGGAGGTCCCTGCAGATTATTTAGCCCATGCAATTATCATAATGGAGGCAGCATACGGTAATACATGAATAGAAATTGAATTATCACTTGAAAGGTGTCTCTTTACTCTCTCGCTCTCCCTCTTTCCAGTATTGACACAAGCTAAGCAACCTTCCTATACTTGCCTCACTTTAGAGCACATGAAAGAAAATACAAGAACTCAAAACGTTCTACAATGTGAAACTGTTTAACACCATTAGACAAAACGTAATACAAGTGCACTTTATGCAGCTCTCTACCAACTCAACATGGTTTAAGGTTACTTCTAGAATTGACAGATGTGTAATGTCTTCCCTTTCTCTTACCCTTGTCACGATTTAAAGTTGCATTGTTTTTTATTTAGTTTTGAGTTAGTCATGTATTTTATTTGAATCATTACAGAACCTTTTACACAGTAGTTTGATATCAGAAATTATTTTAACATTCTGTAAAAATTCTGCAAAGTTTTCCACTGACTACTTAGCTTTTCTCCTTCTTCTTCAAAGTTATGTCTGATAGGAAATTAAAATGTGTCTATAGGTTTTTGTTCTCATGGTGCTTGTCTGTCTGAACATAATTCCAGATGGCAGTTTGATTGCTCTCCATTTCGCCTTTTCTTTTCATTTAAACTCGTTCCATCACAGACGGGACAAAATGAGCCTGGTCATCAAAAATTGTGACGATTTTTTATAATACGATCGGGCCATCTGGAAGCGCTGCTGCCCTGAGAGGACGTAGGAGGTTAAGCTCAGGTCCAAAGGTCGACTGCACCACCTTTTTTCTCATAGTTCATGATGAAGAGACCTAGATTTTGGGCTGCTCTCTTTTGTTGGTCAGGGAAAATAATTTTTTATTGCTAGATATATTTTTATCTCACATCAGTTCAGCAATGGCAACAATTTAGGTAATGAATCAGCAGGAGTACTTTCAGTGAACTGGGTGGACCCCTATAAACCTTCAAAGGATAAGTGGGTGTGAAGAATTGATGGCTGGATGGGTTTTCTATATATACACACTACTGTTTATTACTGATCCACTACCTTTATTGGGCTTTGAACTTTCTGAGCATAAACCCACATGTCATCCTAAAGCTTAATTAATACTTTCTATTTAAAGTAATATTAAGTAAAATGATGTAAAATGAAATAGTGCAGATATCACTGTGTAGTGTAAGCCAACCCTGCAAGTTGTGTAAAGCTTTTTAAGTCTCTTTTGGCTCATTGTTTATTATTTTATGGCCTGCATACAGTATGTGTTGCCAGGTTGAGTCAATGTATCAGTCAGCTTGTATTCATGTTTTTGTTCCCCCAAAAATCGATTAATGCAGGTTTAAAATGAAAGGAGCCAATAGAGCTTGTATGCGAAAGCATTCAGAAGACAGAATTGCATTGTGCGGTATTCTGTTGTTCTTTTACAATGTTTTATTGAACCCTCCAAAAGTACTAAGAATTGTTTAAAAAGGTATTTGGAATTCAAACCCATTCTGGCTCTGGGATCAAGTGAGAGCAACTCATTAAACACTTTTGGTTTGGTCAGCTTTATTAAATCTGGAGTGTCCCTGCAGTCATCATAGCATCCTGTTCCCTATAGCTTAGAGTCCCATTCCACCTTTGCCTGACCCCGTTGGCAGCCATCCATTCATGAAGCACTTTATTTCCACACACATGAGAAAAAACACAATTCAGCTTATCCTACTAGTATGACCTTCCTTATATGTTGGGTTATTTTCCACTTCATGTCTGCAGCCGTCTTTCAACAAGAAGTTATAGGATGCATTCCCCGTGCAATCAGGATGATGATACCTGGAATCCACTGAAAATAAAACATTGTGTCTCCAGACAGTTGTACTTCAGTAATTTTGTAAGGATGTTCGAGTTACTTTCATTACCTTGAAAGATGAAATGTTGTGGCTGCTGTCAGTTGTACTTTGAATGATCAGATTGAAGCCACAGAAATGGTTTCAATTTGGTTCTATTCAGAGCTGAAATAATTGACTCATCCCACTCAGTAAAGTAATATTCCACACAGGGTGTAGCTAAAAAACACCAAAATGTGGTTGGCAACGTCCTTTTTTGTGACCTATAATAAAGTGCACTGCAGCAGTGGCCTTTAAAGGGCCTACGAAATTATATTGTGTCAGTGTTATTGGCCTTGGTATATGATAGAGGTTGCATTTCTATTGTGAAATGTGTCATATATATTTTTTTAATATTGATGTATTCTTAATAAATCACGATCATAACAGCATAAAAATGACTTCCGCTAACAACAATCGATCGCTGCGCCGAGAGCATGCACTTCGGCAATGTTCGGGCGATGATGTCACAAGTAGAACACAGCTGCCACCAGTGTTTGTCTGCGTTGAAGCGTCCAGCAAAGACTGCTGTCAATTATTACGAGAAAGAACGGACAACAATCGCTCGTCAAGGATAATTGTGAAGCGATGTGTTGTATGGGGATGTGGGGCCGTCTCCAAATCTAGCTTTCTGTCGCCAAAAGATGATAAAATGTCGTGTTTATGGACAAGACAAGTGCGTCAATGAAACCGACGATTTGTGGGCAGCACTTTGAGAGATCGTGTTTCGAACAAACTATGCTCGCCAAGGAAATGAGATTCAAACAGAATTTAAAACTGAACGCAGATGCTGTGCCTACAATACTGCCGAGACCCCAGCCAGCACAAGCCAGCACGCCGACTCAAACACGTCCGCCGGTGCAGAGTCCTCCACCAAAGAGACGACGAAATGCATTTGCCAAAAGGGAGAGAGCAAAGGTATTGTTTAATGTATTTATTGTTTCAAGCATAAAGCCATTATCGGTCTAGGCCTACTGTATGTAACGAGTTTACACCAGGCCCTAGCCGATGTGTATTATTGTTTGTAGTATTAATAACTTTAGCTAATTACACTTCATTAGCTTAATTAAGTATATATTCAATGTTTCAACAGGCTTCCCCATTTTATTCTGTAGTTTGAGCAAAAGCTTGAGTCTATTTAACTTTTAATTATCACACTATTATTACAGAGGTGTTGAAACATTGGTGAATGAAGCCACTGACAGAACTGAGGATACCTGTATGATCAGCGACCATCTATTGGACATCCACACTGTGGAGGAAGCTGTGTGTACAGCAGTAAGTATACAGACTGTACGTCATCTGCACATTACAGTTGTAGTACCAGTAGACCTGCACATGACGTGTTAAAAATACAATGTATAGCATCACCACATGCATGTACATAATTCATATATTTGTTTAATTTGTTGAATTCATTGCTCTCTCAATCAATTCAACCACATCTTTTATTATGAATGTTATTAGATATTTTCCTTACGCAGACATGTATAAACATGCAATACAATATCAAGCTGGTTTGATGGATGTATTAGTAAAGTTGTGTTTTGTACATTTCAGACATGTCAAAATGAAATTGCTGTGCAGACGGATCCCCCTCCACGAACACACCACAAGTCCATGCAGGCGCGACCACGTGTCAGGTCAGCTGGACTGCAAGTTCTAATCCATGTTGTTTGTTCCAAAGGTCAGCATCATAATATATATATATATATATATATATATATATATATATATATATATACATACATGCATACATATATATTATATATAATGCTTGATTGTAAAACATATTTTTTGCAGAGTATGTTACTGAACTCTTGACCGAGACTCTACGCTTTGTGCCAAGACAATGTTGATGAGGAACCTTTCGAAGTCCCAGCTCCACTCAGCAGTCGGTGGAAGAACCAAACAAGAGGGATGCTGTTGTGCTGTATAGAAGTAGATTCGATCATTAAACTGACATTGTGTTTTGTTATTGACTCTAATAAAGTGCTGATACTTGAACGACGTGTAGTTGTCAGATGGAAACGTAGCACAGATCTTTTGAATGGCACATGATGGCAGTCTGTGGTTCTTACCAAGTATTCCCCAGCAGAATCTCACCAGCTGGCGGTATGCCATATAGTGATACATTCTGTAAAATACAAGATAATACATGTCAATGGTAATCACTTCAACCTTATTTGCTTATTTATCTATGTATTCTGTAACTTTGCCAGAGTGATCATTCAACTTCCCAAAAATACATCAACGTTTCTGAGCTCTACACATTACACAAGTAACTTCCTCATTACGTGGCTGATCACCTGCTTGTTGTCTGTCCCTATTCGAATACCTTTGGTAGGCTGTCTGCAACACCCAAACATCCAGACACTTTGATTTGAATCCTGGGCGATCTGTTATGCAGGTTATGTTTGCACCATGTCCCTCATATTCATTGAGTTCCTCCATGACATCCTTTTCTTGGCAGCAGCTCTTCAATTGCTTCAATAATTGTACAGTTTTCACATGTACACCTAAATGTACAAAAGAAGAGTGGTAAGGACATGTACACAATATGCAATATCCAGAATAAAGACCAATATTAACGTCATCTTAATTTCATATCTATTCATATATGTTTGACGACAGGCTCATAAGCAGCTCTTAAACCTGTTATGGTCGTACGGAGGTCGGATCTATCTAGTAGCAACTTTTTATCCGTTTCACGTAATTCTCGTAAAGTTACGACATCGTAACTTCCATGAACATCCATGAAGTGTTCCGGCTACTATAGGCTATAGTGACGTCTATATACATATATGTATATACATATATGTATACATATATATATATATATATATATATATATATATATATATATACATATATGTATATATATATATATATATATATATATATATATATATATATATGTATGTATGTATGTATGTATGTATGTATGTATGTATGTATATATATGTATATATATATATATATATATATATATATATATATATATGTATATGTATGTATATGTATATATATATATATATGTATATGTATATATATGTATATGTATATGTATATATATGTATATATATATATGTATATATATGTATATATATGTATATATATATATGTATATATATATGTATATGTATATGTATGTATATATGTATATATATATATGTATATATATATATATATATATATATATATGTATAATAAACTACTCTTCTTGAAGGTGCAACGAGTCTATTGACGACTCACTGTCACTCGATTCTGTGGAAATATCCGAGTCAGAGTCTGACACTTCTTCCGTGCTGTCTGTGTCTTCAACTGGTGGACTGTGTTCTACTTGTGACGTCAGAACACGGCGTCAGGTGTTTCCGGTAGCGGCAATGTAAACATCGGTGGTCGACATACTAAATCGTGATTTATTAAATACTGCGATCATTGTGTCATAAATAACACATCATCTTACACCACAAATAGCATTTATTATCATCAGTAGAAATTCATGTTTATCATTTCGTAGGCCCTTTATATCTTTTCACCAGAGCAAAGAAAGATGCATTGCCACTAAATGTGACATATTTTGTGACATGTGACATCAAAAATCTTTTGTTTCAAAGCATCAATCCTACAACTGCGAACCAAAGCAGATGATAAAGAAAAGGCCAATTAAAAAATATATATCCGGCATATCCATATAGTAACAGCTGGAGGAAATTACAGATATAATCATACCATAACCACTAACATGACGTTATACCAAGCCTTATGATGCAAATGACAGCTGCAGTAGGGCCTGTAGCCTAAATCGTGGACCACTGGTGGGCATGAGATCACCATCTAGATGGCCGCAGTGGTACTGCCAAATGGGTAGATTAAATAAAGAAATATATTTTGTGGTAATATACAAAGCTAGTTCATTGTATGTCTAAATCTGCTCAAGAATTCACATAAAGGAAAAACGTCAAATGTGAATGCATAATTAAAATATCACCTCGCTAATTACATCACATCATTAGGTAGAGAAAAATGTGTTTTGCCGCAAACGTTCCCTCCGATGCTGTGACACAAAATTGATTGTTTTTCAAAAGGAAAAGTGATTTGGGAGAGAGCCAGTAAAACCTGAGTACATAAAATGTGGATTCTTAATGGGTCTTAATAAGCAGAATATTTATTTTGGTCATTACAGCTGACAGAGGCATAACACATATTTACAGCCCAGATCATTTTTTCTCATGTTATGTTTGTTTTTTTCTCCATGTATTTGGGAAGTTGACATTTTTTAACAATCAGAAGGGGGTCTTAAGTTACAAAAGGTTTAGAACCCCTGGTCTAAATAGCCTCAACGTACCCTAGTTACAAGTATACTTTAGAAATGGCTGCAGCAAGAAAGCCAGTGAAGATTGCTAAAACAATATATGTTGCATAACACCTTCCCAAAAGAATAAGAAATGTTCAAGAAAATACACAATTTCTGCCGTTCTAAACTTGGCCTGACAATGAAAGGGCCATCATGATTGTTCCTGTTAAAATAAAAAAGTTTGGCTGATAAGTCAGCAGCACCCAACAGCCTGCTAGATGTATTTCCCTAAATGCCCAGACACACCAAACTGATATCTTGTGGCACCCACCAGACATTGGTGTGCCAGGGCCTTAACATCAGCACTCTGCGTGCTGAGGCAGAGATGGGGGAGGGGAATTGCCTTTTTTTCCAGGTGGACGAGCCGGGGAGTGAAGCACTCTCACTCTGAATGTCAGGATGAGACAGCAGCTTGTAATGGTGGGCCGTAGTGCAAGATTTTCAAACCGCCAACCTCAAAAAGTCAGACCTGAAGCAAAGTCTATAACATGTCATTATAGAGCCATGGGTGACGTGTATTGTGTCTTTTATCTGACCAACAGTCATTCAACCAAAAAAAGAAAATCCTAACTTTTGAGAAGCAGAAGCAGAAACCAGAAAATGTCTGTAGACAGGTCTTGTAAAAACCCAGATGGCTTGTGAGGTTACAACATCAGCACAAGGTTAAAACAAGACACGCAACAAACGTATGCAAATGTGATGAATCAGTAGTCTGCTGAATGAATTAGCAAGACGACATTCAGTTCAACAGACAGCCCTCCAAGTGGCCACAGGCTTCTTTCTCCATCCTGATGAGAGAATTGCTTTCATATACCTTCATATTTTACCCACTCTATCATGTCCACACTCTTTCTAGTGACTGAGTCATTATAATATATTGTTACATGTATTATAGGAATATGAAGAACTATTTATTTTCTGAGATGTAGGAGGTGAAAAGGATTTGTGATTCCTGAGGGAATATTAAGCCAGAGTGTTAAAAGCAATTTTTCCAGGATGTGAAGTGTCAATGGCATTGGGCATTAACTGTGATAATATCAGTATTATAATGATGTGCCATACATGAGATAAGCATGCTTACTGCATGCTAACATGTGACTTTAATTATCTGATTGTAAAAGTGCAAATTGAGATGTTTGTCACTTTGTCTGTTTGTTAGAATAATCTTATTGTTGACAAAACAGTCCAAATCCCCTCTATGAACTCCGAGGGGAAATGTTTAATATGCCAACAAGCTAAGACAAACATCAAAATCAAAATGTGACTGCAAAGCAAATGTTCAATAATGCAACATTTCTTGTTACGATTCATCCTCATAGATGTATTATCTTCCTGAATTGTGTGGAGCAGTGTTAACACATTTCTTCTCGTATTCATACCATGAGACTATGACACAGAGTTTCTTGTTTTTGGTGGCGTTACCCTTAATTGTTGTGTAGTTATTTTCATCATAGACTGCCAAGCTTGCTTCCCTGGTGTTTGAGAATGACCAAGTGAACACAGTTGGCTAGTTTGAGTTAAATGTTGTTGCTTGCAGTGCACAGCACTGACAAGACTGTAATCATCGGACATTGTGGTCTAAGTGCTCTAAAATACTTACTTTATATAATAGTATCTTTGCTATGCACGTTCTGATTGAGACATAAGTTAGCCCTGCACTTTTCCAACAAAATCATTAGAACAAACAAATTTGGCAAATCACAGTTGTGTCAGACATAATGCCAGTGGCTGCTGGTGCAGGAGCAGACACGTAAGGTTTTATGTTGCTGGCAGGATTTTTAGATATAAGCAGCTACTGCTTTCAGTGGCTATGAATACATGTTGAGCGTGCATAGATTGAATTAATCCACTCAGTGTTGCACCAACAAAGAGAGAAAGTATGTTTGAAGCATTTTATTTTCTTCTGCAATCCTTTTATTTAAAGAGGCATTCTGTGCTGATAAAATGCATTCAAATGATATGTATTATGAAGAAGGCATGTGGCCAGAGCTATAATTACTCTATGAGTGGTAGATCATCATGCTTTTTTTGACAGCCAATATCCTCCATCAGTGTGTTAGCTATGTCTGACATTTGCTTCTCTTAGGTGGTAACGCAGGGTTGTTGTAATTCCAGCCAGACAAAATGAGCTCCTGCCAGTGGGAGGCCTCATTCGATACGATTCCCCAGTAGAGGCTCGTCTCTCCACAGTCTCCCTACACCACGGCTGGCGTAGCAGACTGGCCTGTGCAAAACCAAGCCAGGCTCATTTCTACTGATTAAGCCAGCCACTCATCTTCACTGGAGAACATTTCCGTCTCAGTTAACAATTTTTACAGTTTAGAAAACACCTGTCATAATATACTCGTTTCTTCCTGCGAGTGGGTTGATGAAAAGAGATGATTAACAGAGTTGGAAGAGTTGGAAAGAGACAAAGAGAATACTTAAACGTAAGGACTCAGTAGGCAAGGTTTATGTTTCTTGCAGTCAAGAGTGCTTTGTTCTTGGCAAAGACACTAACAGTACTGAAGAATGGTGCCTGGATCACTTAATAACACAGCTTGACACAATGCTGTCATTTTTTATAATTTCACAGCATATATGATATGTTAAGAATACATGTATTGATTTATATGTAGGTTACCATCTTTGTGGGCATGAGATAATAAGGTGTGATAGCAAGACATTAACACTGCTGCGTGGAAGTGGGAGCTACAGACTGCGCTGTACGTATGTGTATAAATGTCTTGGTCTATTTTTATCTTGAGCACACTCAGGCATATACTTAGACACTTTGGCTCAATGGACTAATCTAATTTAATTCAATCTAATCCAAGATAACGGAGTAACGAGTTTCTTGTTAGTCACTTGATTTAAGGGAGATAATAAATGATGCTATAGTTATACAAGGGCAATATCAGTCCTATTCACACTCTTTGTGAGGGATTTTCGTGTGAATGAGGAATACAAAAATCTATTAAAACAACATTAATCATGAATCAATGAAAAGGCTATTTATGAAAACCCAGGAAATCACAGAAACATTTCAAAGGCGATAAAAAATAATAAAATAAAAAATATAGATAGTAACACATAAGCTTCATCATTTTGTCACTTGAAAACATTTATCAATTATTTTAATATATTACTGTGTTTTATATCACAATATGATCCATAGCACAATTTCAAGCAATAAAAGAGGAACTTCCTATTTTTTTTGCCAGTGTAAGCATGCATTTCAAAGGTTACATTGCTTTTAGCTTGGACACATTCTGTACATATTTCTCATTGACACTAAAATTCTCTTTGTTTGTGACAGTGCCTTACAAGTAATATCAGTATTAGAAAGAGTTGGACAGTCTGAAGAGATCTCGTTTTTTATGTTTTGTCTCCAGTCTGGAAATCTGGGACAATGCATGTTTAGAGAGCTAACAAAAAGCTTGTTATATTCCATGTATAGGCTGTATGTGACAATTAACTGAAGCTGTTAATTAATCTTGCTCTCATTCTTTCAACATTTTAAACACACTGTACTGTATAAGTACATTAGGGCTGCAAGTAACGATTTTTTCCATTATCTATTAATATGTTTAAGATTTTCTTTATGAATCATTCTGACTATCATAACATATCATATTATAATTTCCCAGAGCTCCGAGTTGCAGCACTAAAGAAAATATATTTTATTGAGCCATTGCTATAATTCACTGTAAACAATGTACTCCTCGCTACTTGATGTGGTTACTAAATATGTTTCTCTCTTTTTTTTTCTTCTTCTTGTTGCAGAGAACACAAACAGCAGATGAACTATGAATGCTGAACACAATGATCTCCTCCCTCCAGCGGCAGACAATGAGAGGTCGTAGGCTGAAGGGGGCGCTGTCCAACCCCCTCTTTGTGCTGCTTTTGGCTCTTCAGATCCTGGTGGTGGCTGGGCTGGTTCGCGCTCAGACCTGTCCTTCTGTCTGCTCATGCAGCAACCAGTTCAGCAAAGTAATATGCACTCGCCGCAGTCTACGGGACGTCCCAGATGGCATTTCCACAAACACTCGCTACCTGAACCTCCAGGACAATCTCATCCAAGTCATCAAGGTGGACAGTTTCAAACATCTCCGCCATCTGGAGATCCTGCAGCTAAGCAAAAACCACATCCGCAGCATTGAAATTGGCGCCTTTAATGGACTGGCCAGTCTCAACACTTTGGAGCTCTTTGATAATCGGCTCACGACAATCCCCAATGGAGCATTCGAGTACTTGTCCAAGCTGAAGGAATTGTGGCTACGGAACAACCCCATCGAAAGTATACCATCTTATGCCTTCAACCGGGTCCCCTCGCTTCGAAGGCTGGATCTAGGCGAGCTCAAACGTCTCTCCTACATTTCTGAAGGAGCCTTCAAGGACTTGAGCAACCTGCGCTACCTGAATCTAGGAATGTGCAACCTCAAGGAGATCCCCAACATATTACCTTTGATCAGGCTTGAAGAGCTAGAAATGTCAGGAAACCAGCTCGCTGTTGTCAAGCCCAGTGCATTTTTAGGATTAGTGAACCTCCAGAAGCTGTGGATGATGCATGCCCAGATCCAAACTATAGAGAGGAATTCCTTTGATGACCTTCAGTCCCTGGTGGAGCTCAACCTGGCTCACAACAACCTTACCTTTCTACCACATGACCTCTTCACACCGTTGCATCGCCTGGAGCGTGTCCACCTCCATCATAACCCTTGGAACTGCAACTGTGATATCTTGTGGCTCAGCTGGTGGCTGAAAGAGACAGTACCTGCCAATACCAGCTGCTGCGCCCGTTGTCATTCTCCTGCAGTCTTTAAAGGTCGCTACATTGGGGAATTGGACCACAGCTACTTCCAGTGTGATGTTCCTGTCATTGTGGAGCCACCCAGTGATTTGAATGTGACAGAAGGCATGGCTGCAGAGCTTAAATGTCGTACAAGCTCGCTGACATCCATCAGCTGGCTTACACCAAATGGTTCGCTGGTGACACATGGGGCTTATAAGGTACGTTTGTCAGTACTCAATGATGGGACACTGAACTTTACTACCGTCACAATGCAGGACACTGGGACTTACACCTGTATGGTAAGCAACACGGCAGGAAACATTTCTGCCTCTGCTGTGCTTAATGTCACTTCTGTGGAAAACAGCGGGGTGACCTATTTTACCACAGTCACTGTGGAGACCATTGAGACCCCGGGGGATGATAGCCAAACGCCACTTCCCCCATTTGGCTGGGTGTCATCCTCTACAACAAAAGGTACTCCTGTTTCAACAAGGACCACAGACCGGACTTACACAATTCCAGTTCTTGATCTGGATGGAGAGGGAGCCCTAAACGGCCTGGATGAGGTGATGAAAACCACCAAGATCATCATTGGCTGCTTCGTGGCCATCACGCTTATGGCTGCTGTTCTGCTGGTTATTTTCTACAAGATGAGGAAGCAGCATAACCAACAGGATCCTGATGGCCCTGCCTCTTCCATGGAGGTCATCACAGTTGAAGAAGAGCTTGCAGGTGTGGCTGCCATGGAGAGACACCTATCGCTGCCCCCTCTGGAGCACTACAACCACTACAATACCTACAAGAACACTTACCACCATGCTCCTATGCTGAGTACCATACACAGCTCAGCCACACATGAACCTTTACTGATTCAATCCTGCTCAAAAGACAATGTACAAGAGACCCAAATCTGATCTTGAATTTGACTAAACATCCAGTATCAGCAGTTTCATACCTGGAGTACAATGGACCAAACGTGAAGATAAAAGAAGTCAAAATGACATTGACTTGACAGAGTTGATGTCAATAATGGCGATAAATCAGCATTTGGCAAAGGGACGACATGTGATGCTTTAACAAGTGTCTTTACAAAAACAAAAATAATTTATTAAAGTATGTCTAGTGGCTAAATGAAGAAAAACAATTTGTGATAGCTTTTTAGCTCATTTTATTTCTCTCTCTCTCTCTCTCTCTCTCTCTCTCTCTCTATCTCTCTCTGTGTGTAATACTGCACAAGGGAAAGAATGGTTTACAAAGAGTGTATATGAAATGTGAATAAATTGGCCTTAAACTAAAAGTTATGCAATGCCATTAATTGCAAAACTTTGATTTTACCTGATTACCTGAATAATATAATTAGTTTAATTATTAGTTATTATTAATTAGTAGGGCATTGCTTTAGTATTTATAAGTATTTCATAAAGCAGTCATTTGTTCAGCATATGGTGTCCAACTCAGTGAAAGTGTACGAGAAACAAAACATAAAATGGGTTTATTTCCATTGCTATCATATTCTAGCTAACTGTCACTCAACACAAAACGAGATATTTTAATGACACAGCTCTGGATGATATCACAGTGAAGCCAGCATGCCTGAAGAGCAAGGCAGCCAAATTAGTAACTGTGCATTTCCCCTGTGGCTCCTAAACAACCATACATCCTTCACTTTAATTAAGATTAAGTTCTTGCTCCACTCTCCCTTCTACCTTTTCTTTATACTTCAACCTTAACAATTTATCTCCTTCTACTCCTCCTCTCATCTTCTTATTTTGTGTTCTCCATCTTCCCTGTCTACCCTCTGTCTCTGCTCTCTTCCCACTCTCCGTTCCTCCATGTCCTCTTGCTTCTTTGATTGTCTCTCTGTCATTTAGCTCAGGCACGTTCCTCACCCCTCACCATGTCTCATTTGTCTCGCTTTATCCACCGGCATGTGCCACACGACGGCAGAATATTGCTTGGGAAAAATTAAGGGGAGCATAAGGCTGCAGTCTGTAGCCTCCCTGTTAACCCAGTAATGATCTACGTCCACTCAGTGTCGCGTTACCTTGCCATCACCCCAGGGTCACACGAGCTTGGGCGCTGATAGTCCATCTGTTCTACAGATAAAGAGGCAAATGAGGCTGCTTTGTAATGTAGTGTGACCCTGTCAGACTAACGCAGACGGGGCTAACATAGTCAGTGAAGCAGCTAGGAACCTGCAACAAAATAAGGGGAGATGGGTTGTAGCTCATTAATCTGTATCAGCAGTTCATTTGCAGACTAACAGAGGAAAGCTGATAACAAAACAGCATGAGACTTTTCCACTCTCCCTGCATCCAACATCTAACATGGGGTAGAGGCCTTTGATATTGAAGCAACCTCTGCGCAGTCTCATTTTTGTCAGAGAAAAACACACACTTTAATGTTGCATCATTTATAGACCATCAAAACATCGTCTCTCCTGTAGCCTGTTTGCGCTTTGCTTTTTCATTTAGTCTTTCAAAGAGGAAGGCTTAAGGAAGAGGGCGGTAGGGATGCAAAGTGAAGAACAGTGTGTCGGGAGGGGGGGAGCCAGACCCACAACGGTCATGAGGGGTCTTCAAACAGATATATTGCAGATATGAAGCGAGAGGAGTGAAAAAAGATAAGGAACAAGGAGGCAAAACTAGCCATCAGACTGTCGCCATGGAAACAATGACCTTGTGCAGAAAGAGAGAAGAGGTATATTTGCCTTTTTCTTTGGTCTCTGTGCAACAAGCATATTTTAATTTCCTACTGATGATTTCACAAATTATCAACAGAACTAACATAATGAAATGTGCATTTACAAATGGTTTCGATGAGATTTGCAACGAGTTTCAGTTTATTAAATGAAATATCACCGCATTATGTGGAAAATGTAACATAACTGTCCGGCAGCTCTACTCGTCTTATTGATTTTCATCTGAATAAAAAAACCTGCAATAGCTCATAGTATGAGCATAATAAAGCACTGTCACTTACATGACATCATATGCGTCAGTCAGTCCCCTAAATGTATTGTCTCATTTTAATCAAAAGCAAAAGCAAAATATAGATTTAATTACTGTTGATGTCGAGTAAAGTAGAGAAAGGCTGTAAGTGGAAGAAGAACAATTGAAACAGAAACCTATTCATCGTCAGCCTTTCATTGAGTGTTATGAATGACGAGAATAGTACAGTCAATGGCAACGTCATAGAGTGAACCATTCTTTCCCTTTAAACTGTTTTCTTTTTCAATGCTCAATACCTTTTCAATGCTTTTGGTGGCTTAATGATTCAATGTTGACGCTGGCTACAGTGAAAAAAAAGGTTGAGATTTTTTATATATATATTTGGGGAAGAGGGTTGTGAGTTATTCTGAGTGAATGGAATATCTCTGTATTGGTATTTGCTTGAGCAGGATGGCTTTATGTGGAGAGATATTTGAATGCCAGAATGAAATTAGGACTGACTTACAGAATGTTGGACTTGAAATACCAGCAGAGTGAGCTTGATTTTTGTGCAAAACCCCAAGCCAAGGTGATCCGATTCTTGTGTGTTATTCTGCCTACTGTCTATGTATAGGGAGGGTTACTGTATGTGCGAATATTCTCTCTCATTTTTGGAGAGAATAATCATCAAAAGGTTAAATTTCTACAAAAAAAAAATATTTTCAAAAACATAATGCAAAAAAAAAAAAGATCTTCAGATCATAATTTTACATGTGCTTCAATTGTTAAAAAAAAGACAAAAAAGCAAAACAAAAACAAGAAAAAAAAAACAAGAGACTGTGCTTGTAAGGAGTCCAACTAATTTCTCTGAGGATGATGTTCAATTATTGATACCTGAGATTGTAGTTCATACTGTACATGAATACAAATAAAAATTGCAATTCTTTTTTTTCAATAGATTTCATAGAATGTATTATTCAGAGACGTTGTCGCCATTTTGCCGCCTTTGTTCCATTTGCACATGAAGACTTGTATAGAAATATTCAAACAAAAAGGATTACTAAGCAGCTCCCAGAATGCTGAACTGAGAAGAATTTGCTGTTAAGAAAATGAACTGTAGCTTATTTTATGAGGTCAGAGGAGGGAAGTGGATCTCTCTGAGAGGAAAAGGAAGCGATCTTTCCATATTATGCATGGAAAGTCGGATTCTTTTATCTAATTTGAATCACTCCATCTGTCTGACAGAATTATTTGATTCATGCTGGCAAATCTGAGAATTTCATTACCAATAGCACAATAGGCTATTCCTGCTCTCTCCGCTGACTCAAAGAACAAAGAAGCTCACAGAACCTTGGAGAACGTTGTCAGTCAGCGTACACTGGCATTTCAAATTAATTTAATATCCCTTCAATTAAAATGAATATCTGCTTGAAACAATCATGATTTGTGTAAAAAAATGGCAACACTTCAGTGAAGAGACTGCTTTTCATTATCTCCACTACCCAAATAGCACAAAATGGCACACAGTCACAATTGCCTTTGGGTTTGCTCCATTTCATTCACAAAGTACTCGATGGCTGCCCAGCGAAATGCTGTGGCAGTTGGTGCAGGCTTCATTCAGACACTTAATGATATGTATGGTCAGTGTCGAATGCTAGGATGTCTATTCCAACAAAGGGATCATTAATTAATTCGCTAACCGATGACAATTTATTCAAGAGATGACACACTCAGCCTCAATGAAATGATGCCGGATCCAATTCAGAAACTGAACAGTGATCTCATTTATTTCCAGGCAGTTATAGTATGTCAGTGTATGTGGGAGATGGAAGTATTTTTACATGCAGTGAATCAGATGTTTGCTTTAGTATTGGATGTTAACGTTTTTTCACTTTCCTTTATTTGTCAGTATTTATTTCAGTGTTAAGATGTCATACACAGATCCAGCTCTGTATTTAGAAAAGCCTGCAGTGACCTTTTTTAACCAGATACAAAAAAAAGGCATTCAGACAAAGACAAAACAACAAAAGAGGTTGCGTTAGTGTGACCGTCTTGCTACGGGGAACAGGTAAACAAACTAATCTGAAATACGAGAAAGCAAGTCCACTTAAGGCTTATTAAATACCAAGATACTGCATGGTGGTTTACACTGAGCCTGGGAAAAAAAGAGCCATCAGCAACATTACCAGCATTTCTCATTGAAAGGGAAGGCTCCCTGACTCTGCAGCAGAAAAGGCAGGCACCTTTTCTGCTGCAGAGTCAGTGTGCATGCTGTCTTACCTTGTGTGCACATTGTTAATGACTTATTTTACTATTTACTAATGGTTAATACTCAACGTGTTTAGGGTAATAGGGTATTTTCATCATGACTAAGGCCAGTTTATACTTCCTTACAATTTGCATCAGTGTTATGGTGTGTTCACACCAAATGCAAATGTACGTCCACGCCAAAAGGCGCAAATTTGAAATATGAATGAATACTTGAAGCAAGAAATTCGAGTGAGAGATTTGTGAAAGCGCTGAGATTCTGCTGACGTCCTGACGTCGTTGAATAAGAAATTGAGGACAAAATCATTGTAGCCGTCTGTGGGCAACTGTCATCAATAATAAAACATCGTAAAAAGTTCAATGCGTAATTCCGAGCCACCTGCTCCAAAGAAATAGCGAGCAGAATTTCCTCTCTAAACTGGGTCCATACAATATCTAATGTTTATCTTTTAGTTGTGGTAGTTTGATATATTTATTCATTATTTTCTGTATTGCATTTATTCCTGTGTAATGCCTGTGTTCATGCCACTGTAGTAAACTAGATTTATTAAGCCACACAAATAAACACAAATGATCCCGGGGTCAAACTCTGCAAGTAACAAGTAACTCTGAGTGTGGTGTGAACACAGCATTGTGCAAAGCACTTCACTGCGTTATTCCTGACCACGATGCTTAAGGGAATTTGTCGTAAGGTCACTGTCAAACAGACTGCTGTCAACAGAACAACCGCTGCATTATTGTGGCCGTGTTGCTATATAGTAAAGAGTATTAAATACAAATTTCCACATACAGTACCGTGTCAGGTTGTTAAGCCCCTTAAAGCAGCAAACACGGTTACGTTGCTTGAACATTGCTTCAAAGGTTCCATTTAGAAGAAAGGGAGAATGTGTCATTCTGTAGGCAGGCGTTCTCAACACCAGCCACATGCCACATGCTCTATTGTGATTAAAACAGACATGATATCCAAACCAGATACTCTGATCTTCAGGCCTGTTTAGTGCAAATGCCCCCTTTAAGAAAATATGTGTTGAGGGAGTCTAGTTCTAAGAGAAAAGCATCAGGTTAAATGGACCACCAGCACGCTTTGAAACAGATGGTGTCCCTCTTGACTGATGTAATCTATAATCAACACTCTAATAAAACCTGTTACACATAAGACAGTCAGACAGAGAGAGAGAGAAGGTGAGCTTGCCAACCAGTAGCAGTCATAGACATAGCGTTGGGTCAGTGCTAGAGAAGAAATGGTAAAGTCTGAGTCTGGACTGTGCACGTGATTCAGTTGTTTAAGGCACAATCTCAGAACCCATCAGCAATCGGACTGACAATGATAAGCCGGTGGGGGCAAGCGGCTTCCAGGGTCGCCAGCGTATATTGGTAGCGGAAGACTTCCTTTTATGTTGTGTTCTCATGTGCTCATTGTTTACAGTCCAATTAGAAACTTGAGACTGGAATTAGATTGGAATTGAAGTTGCCTGCGTACAGCCTGCAGAATGCTTCCTGTTGCATACATTCACATAATCTGTACATAGAGATTACTCAAGGCACAAACCATGCAACATCATTTTGGTTGTAATAAGGATTGGAAGCTTGGTTGCATCCTTTTTTTTATAATAAAATGATCCAATGAAATAGAAACATCAATAAATAGTGTTGAAAATAAATACTATGGAATTACGGGTCATGAGGCTGGCCCTGTAATATATTTTATTGAATGGTTTATAAAGCTCAGTTTTTCGGTTTATTTATTACAATGACAAGTGCATCCTGTTTTATTGGTGAAATACAAGTTACATGACCTTTCACTGGGATTAATATATAATCCTATAAATAAATAAAAAGATACAAAAGAAAATGAAATAAGAAGTTGATAAACTGCAGAAATCTAGTTTTGTCTTCAGAAACATAGGTTGCCACCATTCTATCAGTAAGAGTCAATGTGAAACGGATGTAGGCCAAAGCCTAAAATTGTGTTTCCAAGCGCTGATAGTTTCCTCTCGATATAGTTTGGCGTCTCTCACAGTTTTGCCCAAAGTAGCAACAGACATTTGTCTGCACAGACTGGATAAGCAAAGGAGCCAAGCGTATTATGATTTTATGGGGAAGAGAAGAGGAAATCATTGGTGTGGCCTCACTGCTCACTCTGTGTATGTGTGTGGTGTGTAGTTTGGGTGTGTAAGGTACCAGATGCTTTTATGCTACGTTTAAAACTTTTGTTTAGTTACAGCTGAAGAGAAGGTACAGTGTTTTCTGTCATCAGATACACTCTGAGTAAAAACAAAGGAGACACTTCAATATTGGAACATACTGTATGTGCTCTATAATGGCACATATACAGGTTGTCTGTATGAAAGTGCAATTAGGAGGCATAAGGAAGGACTGCATGTTTCCTTGGCAGCAGCCAATCCAAGATACACCTACTACAAGACATCTGGTGCAGCAACAAATGATCCAAATGTAGATTTGAGAAAACTGGCAGAAGCAGCAGAGGCATTGCTGCCTGATAGTGGTACACGCTCAACATGCCTGTTCGACTCATGTGGGCTGAAAATCTTAAATACGTGTTGCAGCTCCAGAAATCCGCTCTCCTTGAAAGAGAGAGCTTAAAAACAACATGTTGATGTCAGCCAATGTTGCCCTTTGGGGTGGAGGAAGACATCTGCTTTCCTTAATCTGAAGTAGACTGTGCGGTTGTTACTACAAAAAGCACTAGCAGGCAAAATATGACATGATGAGTATCATCTGATAAATAAAGTAAGTGTTTCATTTATTTAGGGCTTTTTAAAGAATAAGCACAAAGTGAATTCCAAAGGAAGGGAAATAAAGATAAAAGTAGGTCCAAACTTGCATTCCAATATTTCATATTAGACATATTGTGCTACACTTGTTTTCTCCATATCTAAGCTACTCCTCAGATGTATCTATATGCAAACCAACACAAGTAATGCACAAATGGCCTATAGAGCACACTATGGCAATTATTTCCCAGCCTTGTATCGAAATTAGAATTGCTTTATTTGACAGAGTGCAAGGGAGCACAAGGAATGCCGCCTGGCTAATTTGTGCTGACACATTGGAAGCGTGCGACACAAGACAAGATTGACACATTCAGTGGAGGACAAACTGTAACAGGACCTCACATGCTGTGCATGCAAGCCAGACTGTCAAGTAGAAGGTTAAACATAAGCACATCAAGAAACATATACATTTAAGACTGAAGTGAGTGTTGTCGCGCCGGTATTGCAGCTCTGGCATTTCAAGCAGTGCTGACATAGTCACAAAACTGCACTGAGCATTTAGGTTGACACATCGGAAAAGCTGCAGTGCAGAAGAGAGCTCCCAGCAAATATAACAATTGTTTATGTAGGTGTAGGTTAGTTACCTTTTATCAACTAAAAGAAAAAAAGTCAAAATATCGTGGACTTTTTGTCTGTTTTATAAGTTTAAGTCATTTTTGGAGATTAAAATGATTAATTGACACATAAACTGTACATGTTATTTGTAGCCTTAGGCGTGTGTTTGGGCAAATGCTTGGGACTGTATATAGTTGGGGTTTTAAGAGTCTTACACATTCATTAGGGGAGTGTGACAAGCTGCTGCAGTGGCGGGCTGCTGTGAGCTCAGATGCACCAGAAGTGTCTTATGCTAAACATGTAGTTACCTGCGTTGGCTGACACGGTTGGAAGTGATAGCAATATTCTCTGCCCTTTTCCGTGCTTTGATGAGCTGGCAGCCGACTTCATGACTGTTCAGCCGTTCAAATGACAGGCTGCTGCTTAGCTCTGCTGCCTCAAATGTAAGAGCTCTAATCTAGCAGAAACGACCACCAGATCCCTCCGGACTGTCGTTATGGTGGCATAGTCAAATATGAATTATCGATCAGCACTCCTGCTCTTACATACCTGATAAATGTCAGACTATTGGTTCAGTAAACTGTCCACCAATAGGTCACATGCAAGGTTAGCAACAGAATGATAGAACCTGACTTACAGACCTGCCCAACCAAAGACATGCTCTACAGTAGCTTCAGCATTTAACGCAGGAGTGCACTTGTTAAAGATATATTAATATTAATATTACTGACATTATTTGTATGACTCAAATTTGACTGGTCGTGGATGGCATTAGAACATGAAAGATTGCACAATTGTGTAAGACAAAATACATTTCCACATAAAAACTATTAAGATTAAAATTAGAAATGCAGGATAGTTAAAAAAGAAAATAAATGAGTGTGAGTGCTGATTTGAAAGTGCCAGCAGGACATTCCAGAGCTCTTTGGTCCTGATGGCAATCACATATACTGTAATGGACTTATGCCAAGAAATATGTCCAGGAGGGCCCTGCTGAACGATCTCAGAACACATTATGTCTTTTAATTAAAACATTTGAGAAATGGCCCAACCTGGTCGAAACTTCTGTACAATCTAAAGAAAATCAATTCAAAACCTGACAGCCGTCTAGTGTTCAGTCGTAGGATAGTGATGAGATGGTGCTTGCTGCGCAATCTGCTGCTATGCAACAGCAGGTGGGGTGGAGAACAGAGGATTACACAGGCTAAGACAAGGTGACATAAAGGCACATTGGATGTCAAACATTGCAAAGATAAAAATGTCTTTGCAGTGTTCCTGGGTTGTTAAAATAAACATGGTTGAATCAGCCTTGTAATAACAGTTTAATCTGGCTTTACATAATAAACTTCACTGACTGAAGTTCAATTTAACCACAGGCTCTGGGTATTGCAATAAAAGGGCCTAGAGAAATGTTTTATTTCATATTATTTGTATTTATTTTTAGAAGAACATTTGTGATGTGGAGGTATTCTCACTCTTCAGCAGTGTATAGTATTTCTATAATGAAGACATGACATTATGAGTGCTGCAATGCCTGATTTGTTTGACTCATTCGTCATTCGAGAGACGCGAGTGTCCAGTGCGATGGGTTTTTTCTGTGCACATCCAACATTTTCTAACAACGCAGATGGGCAGAGAAAATGGGAGAAATTTTAGGAGCTTTGAGAATATTTGTTTGCAGCGAGGAGAAACCCGCACGAAGTATAAAAGATAAAACGTTCAAACGTCCATGCGACTGTTATTGCAGAAAGCATAACTGGGGCTTAATCTTGCACAGCAATCGCTTTTCTATGACCAGTACTCAGAGTAACAGAGTAACACAGTACCTACAAATATGTCACTATAATCACACTACATTTCCCAGTGATAGTAGTGTAACAGATTACTGTTATCACATTACAGTTATGAACTGGTGGAAATGTTCTTGCCTGCACTAAACATGGAAATCCAACTGAATTACCTTGTGATGCAACTTACATAAGTTTTATCTGATATATTCTATTCAATGACTATTGTTTTTATGTAAATAGTAATATTCTAATGCAGCCATGAGCTGTTGCTTAGCAACAGCTGGTGTAAGTGGAAGAAGACAGACGAGTGGTGGGAGGACAGACGTCGGACAGAATTTCTAAAAAGTAGTGGAGGGATACGTGGAATATCAAATAAAGTGTGCAGTTTTTATTATGAATGTTTTGCAAAGGACCTGATTAGAGTGGATGTCATAAGGAAAATGCCAGAAAACACCACTAAGCCAAAATGACATGGGATATGAACATTTTCACTTTCTTTACAAATATTTGGCGTAGGGAGATGAATATGAACTTTGGAAAAGGCACTAGGGACTTCATAGCGGAATACATGTCCTAAAATATAAAGGAATAGAATCGTATGTTTTTTAGACGCATGTTAATATAAAAACACATACATGGACATCACCCACCTTTGTGCTAGTGTTAATAAATCAAAGTATTTTTCCTTGTGTTTCCTTAGACTCATGTCAATTAATTAATAACTGTTCTACTTGAGTGAGTTATTTCAATGAGTGAGTTTTTCAATGGGAAAAATAATTCCATTATAACTCAGAACAAATAATTACTAATTAATTAGGTTTTCAGAATAAATGTTACATGTACTTTATTCTGTACAAGCACTGTTTCAGATCACATTGCAAGCACTCGCTCGTATTTAACTGGGTTATCTATCCAGATGTGTCTTCCTCTGACAGCTCAGCGCTTTAAAAATGTTTTGACACTATCAATGTGAATGATGCGGCTCTTATCAAGTAGGAAATGCATCATCTGGTAAATGGGGTGAGGATTTGTAGTGATATGACTTTAACTGAATGGTTTAATAACATACTAGTTTTCCAGGCACCATCTTAGCCCACATGCATCCTTGGAAAACATGATTCAAAGTATGCTGGCTTTAAATAAAAATGGAACATGCCACTCAGGATGTACTGTACACTGCTACTGTAAATCCATAGGTACCAATACCAAAATAATCCCTTTAAAGCCAGGGAGAGAAGTGAGTGCACCGCCGAGTGGGAGTGTGAGAAGAGGAGAGTGGGATCAGAACTGGTGGTTCACCTACAGAACTTGGAGTAAGCACTTTTCTTGTGTTTAAGTCTGGAGTGGCGCCAAGTTCTAATCAAAGACCTTGTCACCTCTTGAAAGGATTACATGCCTTGACATTTTGACATTTGTATACATACAAATTACATCTCCCTTTCTTTCTTAGTGGTTTTGTTTCCTGCCAAGTGCACATGCACAACAGAGCTTCAGTGATCACCTTGAGAAAAGCTGTACTGCAATGCATCCCTGTACCTTCTTACTAAGGGCCCACACCTGTTTTTAGCTGGTGTGTGACAGTAACAGCTGGAATATTTGGTCTAAAGAAGTATGCAGTTCCACTAGTTTGTCTATTTGTTCTTTACTCAATTGAACTCCTAATGAAATTTGGTGGAACGGTAGGCTATGGGCTAAAGAACAGGAGTTTCTGTGTGTGTGTGTGTGTGTGTGTGTGTGTGTGTGTGTGTGTGTGTGTGTGTGTGTGTGTGTGTGCGTGTGCGTGTGTGTGTGTGTGTGCATGTGCATGTGTTTATTAACAGAGCCCTTTGCATTATGTTAAAACTGCCAAACAATAAATAAATAATAATAATAATTTGGGATTTCTTCTGACACATCTGTGTGGATTCTAAATCATTTTCACAATTCCTCCCAGAAATTTGATGCATAATATATTTGAATGAGACCAGAAACAGGAATTGATGGGAGTTATTTTTTTATATGACATTTCCTAATGAGTTGTTTTTTGGGCTTTATGCAACTTTTGCAATTGCAACAATTATATCTATCAAAATGAATGCAATTGTGCCGATTAGTAGAAGTATTTCAATAGTATGTATTGTAACCAGATTCCATGGCCATTTTTCCAATTCAGGTAAAAGAACATCTAAATGAAATAATCATTGACCGACAAAAATACTTTTCTTTCATATCAAATATACAGTAAATATATGACCATAAGGCAGAACTGAGGGAAAGTCAGGTGAGTGGCGTGCAGAGATCATCTCCTGGCTGTGGGAGTCCCTCATTGTTGGCCCTTCTTCTGGAGGAGTAAGTGTGTCTGTGTGCCGGGTGGGGGAGGAGGAGGAAGCATAATTGAAAGGCGTGCCTTGTTCATCCCCACTGGTCCCCACACACACACAAGCATTGTAATTTATGGGACCTTTGCTGTGCGCCTGTGTGTGTCCTTGTGTGCACTTGTATGGGTTTGCGTGTTCCTCGTTACATTTTGGAAGGATAGAGCTGGACCATGACGGATGCTTGGTAGTCCACCAGTTAATTATTTTAGGACAATGTTAAACCATTAAACAGAGCTGAGACTGGGTCAATGCAGATGGGATCACATGCATCAGGCCAGGATCAAGTGATAATAATCAGAGTCCATTTTTTTTAGGTTAAGTTCATTTCAAATGAATAGGATGAAAGGGTTACAACAAGAACACAAAAAAAGGAAGAATACTGTAATTAAAAGCAATTGTCACTGGAGGGGCATCATGTAAGAGTTGTGGTGTAAATAAAGCTACGCTATACTGTTGAGGAAGTACTCTATGTATATAAAAGATTCTGGATAATCTTAATAGAAAAGCAAAATGGAGGAAATATTTGTCAGGCCTGTAGTGCAGCATAGTAAATGGGGGAGAATGCTCGATCACTTTCTGAAACAGCTAGTATGATTTTTGAGTTCCCCCCCAACTGCTGCAGATCTTTGTGAAAAACAATTTTCATCATCTGTGTCACATGCAGAGGGGAGAAATGCGGCCTGTGAGAAACCAGAATGGGTTACATGCAGGTTTCTGCAGTAAGAACTGACTTCATATATAATTCCTCAATGGTTTGAAATGTTAGTTTCTGCTGTTCTTGATGGAGCTCTTATCCATATCTGTATCAGAGACAGATTAGACAGTCTAGTTATCTCCTGAAGCTATTTCTTAAGTGCTTTGTCTATTTTTCCTGGGGTTGAGAGCCATTGCTGGTGAGATAATTATCTTTCACCAGTTGTTGACTGTCATCGCATGGTGAACACATCAGAGGGCACACAGTTAGCGTAACTAAAACAAGCTGACATGCTGATTTTACTACTGATGTGCTAAGCAATGAGATGATTTAACTGCAGACAATAATTATTATGTTTTGCATTTTTAATGTTGGCCGCCAGACCGGTTAATTGGCTGGCAGTCATGCATTTCTTTCATATTTTGACGCAGTTTGTTTAGTGTTGCGTAATAAATTTAATCAAAAAGTAATAATGCTTTCCCGTCAAGACAACTCTTCCATTTCCTTATTACTGTATGTGACCACTACTTAGTTTCCCAGCATAACTGATTCTTTCTCTTTTTTCTCTCATGTGTGTGAGTACATGACAGTTACATGCTTGAAGTGCAGGATATGAAAGATTTCTCTATAGAATTAATTAAATGTCATGTTGCAGTTTCCAAAGAGCTCATATGCAAATAATACAGCCAGTTTGAACCAGTTAACAAGCACTTCATTTCACTTGACACGCTGCTGAATATGCAGCCTGCACTGTAGCAGGAGCAACATCTGTGACACTGCCACGAGTGACCATAAAGGTCTTCACCACCTCCGGTTCTCTAGTACCCTAGTTTTCTCTTGGAAGTGCTACAACTAACAATTTGTGCCTGAGGCAAGAACATAATTAACATCTGACAAGGGGTGCAACAATGTTTAACATACCTTGTGTGATAAAAGCTTCAACAATGAACCTCCACAAGCTTGGTTTTAAAATACAAGACAATTTAGTGTATTACACAAACTGACTTTGTATATTAAGGATACTCCTGTTGCTGTTGGATGCAATACTCAAGTGGCAACACCTGCATGACACTAACAAGTACAGTCTACTTGAAACACGTGTGCAGACAATACCTGAGCTGATCATTAGTATGCTGTCACGCAGTCTTTTAAGTGGTAACATATACCTCAAGATATTAGCTTCTCAAATGAACAGTTTCAGAATAGAGACAATCGTTTCTCCTTCCTAAAGGTTGTGGAATATTACAGTTAATACTTCAGCTTTGAATTTCATAAAGGTCATAAATGATTTCTCCATTTATAAAATACATCAATAGCTATTTGGTATTATTTACTGTATATTATATTAAAGCTGGAAGGGCCTGCGTACTGCACCACATCTTTCTTGGTGCAGTGAGATAATGTGGATGCTGAAAGTCATGAGTTCTTGAGTTTCAGCCACCATGATACCGGTGTGCTGATTGTTGGCACAATTACATGGAAATAGGCGGCGGCCGCTTTAAGCTATGCTGCGCAGATCTGAACAAACAGACAAAACTTTCTTCAACAATTATAACTTCAAGACATTGAACATAAAACAAATTGCCATATCCTCCTGGTGGTCCAGACCCATGACATGTAACTGCAACATCATCAGTTCTATTTCGGCCTGGGACCTTTGTTGCATGTCGTACCCCTTCTACGCTCCTGTTTGTCATCGCTTTCTTTAAACTTCAGTCTATATTTTAGATTTGAAAAACAGATTAAATATATTTTTTCACATGAAACATTAACTGATAACTGACATAAACATTTTATTTTGTTGACTTTTTTGTATTTTCTTAGAGTCTGTTTTTGTTTTGTCTCCATGTCTCGTGTTCAAATTATCTCTCTATGAATAAGCTACACAAATAAAGTAGCCTTGCCAAACCACACTGTTGTTGCGCTGTGGGATGGTGCAGTAAAGGTCATCAGAGGCAGTATAAAACAAATTAGGTTATGGGTGCCTTGCTAACCAACTATCTTAACTATATTCTCAATTTGCAGTAGATCCACTGAATATTGGTATTTAGAGTCAACAGTTTTATGATGCAACATTCAGAAAGCAGTGTTTTCACTGTTTAACAGCCTGAGTTATACTCAAAATATAAAAAATCAAGGAAGAGAAAGCCTGTGTGGTCCCACAGCATGGGCATCTAACTTATCTTGCAACACTGTTCCCTCACAGAGTTTCTAAAAATCCTTCAGTTACACACCTGCTATTTACCAATGATACAGTTTAGATTACGTAGTCACAATACACATTAATGGCCTCTGCAATAGCCTCCCAGAGTGTTACCATCACCTCCACAAGCAGAGAGATCCTGCAGTGGATATACTGTACAGAAGCTGAGGTCCACCCTCCTCAGGGATATTATAGCGGTGTAATTTTACACAGCCAATATAATACAATCAATCACAACCTCCTTCATAACTGCCTGGTATCCCCACTGCTCCTGCCAAACCCGAGAGCAAACTGCAGTGCATCACAGTGTGAAGGAAAACTGTGACTTCTCTCTCCACTGAAAATAAACAATACTTCAGAGCACATGGAGGAAATCTTCACTGATCTCTTCAACTTGCTCTGGAAACCTCCAACAAGTGATAATTCATATCTTTTCAAGTGTATTTCTGTTATCAAATTTATTATAGTTTTGCAGCCTATAAATCAATTACAAAACATAAGATCAACACAAATTATAATGAAAAGAACAATCTAAAACATCATTTACAGATGGCAAATGCACCTTTGCTCTGTTCCTCATTCACTGAGCAGAAGTGCAGGCTGTGGATGTTGACATTTACGTAGGAGGATGAGAACATGGAGTGCGGGTGAGAAAAGTTGTTTTCGAATGATTAATAAGCTGGTTGCTCAGAAGAAAAAACACCCCATGGTTTCAAAAAGATAAGTCAGAAATGGGGAGAATTTTAAAGAAGATTGTTCATTAAAGATGCAAAAGTGAGCAGTGTGTGCCGACTGTATGTCTAATGGGCACCTTGAAGAGAGGATGAAAAATAATGTATTACTTGTTAGAGATGAACAATGTCCTCCCAAGGCCAGACTCAGACTGAAGGTGATAACTAAATTGAGGACACCGCTGTGAACAGAGCCACAAACACACACGCACACGCACACGCACACGCACACGCACACGCACACGCACACGCACACGCTCACACACACACACATGTTGCTCTAAACTGAAACACCCTGTCACGTTCAGATCTTCAAGGTAAAACCAGGAGATCTGCAAAATGGTATTCTGCGATTCAGCATAATAGAAGAGTTTGAAGCAGGGTGGGCAGATGACCATGGACCTAACAGTGTGACCTCTCAAAATGCTTTTTGAGGATCTTTTGTCCTGTATTTTCTTTTTAAAGCTCTACTTTCTTGTGGCCTACAGAGTTGTGAATGAATTGAGAATACAGAGCTGTCTTTGTAGTCCTTTAAAGATCTCCTTGCACAACCTCTCTTCGAAAGAAGCATTCATTTCGTCATTCTTTTTATTCTTCTTGACAAACCAGCTAGAGCTGCTTACGCCACCAACTGGCGTGTGGAAGATCAGTTGGAGCATGCGAAGTAGGCGCGGTTCCTATGTGTACAGTCCACGTCCACGTCCAAACAGGGGTCCGTGCGCATCCTCGCGGACATGTGCAGATGACGACATTTATATCATATAGACCCTCGTGGATGTTGAAAGTATGAATTAGCCGTAACGTTTTATAATACACATTTCTGTTGGAGCCATCCTGAATATAAAAAACATGCGTTATTCTACAAGAAAAAACATAATCTGATCAAAGTAACACTTGATAGTGAAAAGATGACATCAAACCAAAATACTAGATATATATTTGTTTCTACCGTTGTAATAAAGTATGTTTCTCTCTCAGAAGTGATGACCAACTTCACATTGGTTTTCTTGTACTTACATAATGCTCAGTCTACTACTAAGTCTAAGTACTAGTGGAGATACTTATTATAATCATTACTGTATTATATAAGAGAAGGTAAGGTGGTCCTCTCAAGTAACAAAAAGAGAACTACAGTGCATACTATCATTTTTAAGGTCTCCTCGTGAAGATGCCTGCTTGTTCTACATCTCCTCTCATATTTAAAGAATGAGGCTGGGGATATTTCTCTCTTTGTCAACAAAGAAACCATAAAGTCTAAAACCAACTATGTGTTATTCCATCTCACAATGCTAACAGACCTTTCTGCTCTCTGTGCCGAGCATAGCCTTACGCCCACTCTTTCCTACTTAAGATGTAAATAACAGCTGGGCACTTAAGCTTTTAGCAAATGTAACTCATACTGTGTACGGGTAAACTACTGCATTTGTTGTATTTAGAGCAACAGGATGGCACTGTAGCATTGACCCAAAAAAAACTACAGTTCGTAATGAAGAAAAATGTCATCCAGTGCAACGGTGTGGCTCATTTATGGTTCTGTAGTAAATGGAGGTCTATGGCACAGAGGAATAGGCGATACTGTATTCTGTGATTTGTTGGCTATAAGAAAAACACAGAGCATTGCCAGCCATATCTTTTAAAGCTACTATTCGCCAGAGTAGCCGTCAAGACTGGTTAACTCGAAATACACACTGGGTAAATACTGAACTTAACTGTTGACTTATGTCTGTGCAATTGTGATTGTATGTGCTTGTGTGTGACTGTTTGTATGATTGTCTTCTCTTTGTACGTGTTTCCTCTAGTGTACTCTCTTGCAAAGGAGACTTTGATCTCAATGAGATTACCTGATTAAAGTAATGTTATATATAATTATAAATGAATTGCTGAAACATCCATCTGTTCTTTAATTAAACCTGTTGGAGATAACACAATAAAGACTAAGTGTGGTTAAGAGTCCTTTCAGGTTTAGAAAAAGAAAACACATTTATCTGTTGTTAACAGTTCCAAATGCCCCACAAGTAGAGGAGACACGGTAGCTGTGTTATGTAAGGCCAGCAGAGGGGACAGCTGTGGTTTGAATAGGTAGACATACCTGCTGTGCTGCGGCAGACTAATTACAGTAATGCTGGCATTACTGCCATCAGAATCTCTTCTCTACAAACACTGTGTCATTTCTGTGCCAGTTTTCCTATGTTCCTTTCTTAATGCTTCGCCATTAAAAGCCTCCAGAGGTCATCTGACAAACATCTGTTTAGAATGGATTTACAGAATGATTAATCATCTAGGATAAACTTAATGTTTCCAAAATCTAATTCTCTCATATTCTCAGCTGGTCTTATGGGTCTGAAATATAAAAACAGCAGCTTCACCTTTATGTTAAGCTTTGTATACTTTCTCGTTGTATGCAAACATTAAAATAGTTACTTATTCAGTGAAACCAATGTTTAAATGCAAAATCTCCACAGACTGCACTCGTCCGGTGTGCCATCCTTCTTATATATGATAAAGTTTCTACGCAGGCCACAGCAGTGACTGGCCCAGTCTGTGGAAAAATTGAATTTGAATGATGGTTCTTTCCCAGGCAAACATCTTATCTTCCAGGGCAGACAATAGACATGATGTGGGATAACAAAAATACCTTTGAAGATACATCTCACTGCTGCATGGTAGGTAGAAATGTAACATTTGGATTTTGTGTGGTCTTTGAGTCCATTTATGAAGATATTAATGTCTGTCCCACCAACACACTGCACTTGCAGCACCATCCACAATGGTTAGAGGACAATTATTGTAATATTTGTGATGACAACACAGAGAATCTTCCATGTGACGTTCCATCAGGGATAAAGCAAAGGCTGCTGCAAGTGAAACAATTATGACATTGCCATTTATTAATGATATAAAGTCTGTAACTTCCCTGAATTGAGACTCTCTACTCAAAGTCATTTTGTCAGTCAAATTCAGTATTTTTGTGCCTTTCATCCACTGCAGGGAGACATGCTGACAACATAGTGGAGCAGCTTATTACTGAACTTATAAGAGCTGAGGAAACAAAGAGCAGAAGAGACATGAGGCCTAAATTGAAAGAAAAAAAAAGTATTTTGTAAAGCGTTGCCAAATAAAATAAAATGCTAAAACTTTTTAGAGCTAAAAGATGTTCTAGCTTGTCCTGGTGGCCTCCACTAACTAAGATAAGGATATAATGTTTAAAATGGCAAACTTCCAAGAGATAAGTGGAGTAAGCTCTAAGCCAGAAGATGTGATTTAACGGGTAAGTGTGAAACTCGGGGAGTCACTTACTCACAAGGCTGCCTCATACTGTTGCACTCAGAGAACAGCAAGGGAAACTGGAAATAATGTTTTTTGTCATGCAATGGGGTGCAGATGCACTTTGACCATTTGCATGGCATTAAAAGTTTTGGGGGAAAACAGATTTGATTTTGGCAAAGCAGCTGCATGTTGCTGTACAAAGCTGTTCATGTATCATGTTCCATTTTGTGTCTTGATGCTGCGAAACTTTGGGCATTGTCATAATTAGATATTTAGCCGCGAGCAGTGTTTTTTTTGTAAAGCTATGTTGCGGAAATATTACAAAGGACTGGAGAGACAAAGAGGCTCATAGGTATGAATCCCCAAAACACAGTAAATCATACTAAATTAGCCTAACATGCTGTGGCTGTATTAGGTTTGGGAAATGTTGTATGTATCATTTGTATATTTTCAGGGTTTCAGGATTCAAGCAGCTTTTAAGCATTTTCAAGGTGCATTTTCCAAGATCTTCCAGCACCTTCCAGCTCTGGTAAATAGCATACAGTACACACATATACTTATTATTTCGCTTCTTCATCACATTAAGTCAGATGTTATTGTGCTTTAAACAACAAACACGAACACATTTATGTTTTGAGACAGCATTCCACAGTAGAGGGACAAATCACAAGGAAAACACAACAAAGTTTCATGTTTCAAAATGTGACACCTGTTTGTAAAGTAGACATTGCTAGATTTATTATGAAAGTAATCGATTACAATTTCAATTTATAAAACCAAACACTTTTCAAACCTTAAAAAAAATCACATTTAAAATCAAGGGTTTCCAGAACCCATACAAACCCTGAATTCTGTATCAGGGGGTTTTCAACTTCAACTTCAACTTAAATGCTTCTTTATTTGTTTGACAACAGAAACAGAACAATATATAAATGATTATATTACAATAGCTAAGGGGGTTTCAAAGGAGACTGTCTCCCTCCATCTCTCGGCCACAGGTAAAACTATTATTTAGTTGATTATGTATGCTAATACAAAGACAAAGTCTGTGACAAATAAAATGGAGCTGTCAACACGCACCGGTGAACGGCAGCCATGACTGAGCTGAAACGTGATGCTGTGGACATTGAAGCGCAGAGCAAAGCTTTGGCGAGCAATTTGCTCGCCAAAGCTTTGCTCTGCGCACTTGTCAGGATTGTCAGATGGAAAAGGGATCGCAAGCAGGTGGCTTTAAATTAAGCAGAAGAGTCACTTGTGCTGATTAATAGTAATCATCATCACCACGCACAGACATGCCACTCCACCAAAATCTTCTCCTGTAAACACATAGTAGGGAGCAGATATTAGATTTCATTTTCTATAAGAATTTAGTTCATTTACATGGGCTGTGAAAGAAACTTCAGCAATCAATTGTCAATACCAACATGACAATTTGCTTCTGTTCAACAGAGTGTGCATTAGACTTTTTGTATCTGCACTGTAAAGAAGAAGCCTAATATTATCTATTGTTTCAGTGCTCGCCTCAAATTGAGTCTTTAAAGTGGCTGCTACAAGGCCACAGGGTTTTTAAATGTGGGCGGTGAAATGCACGTCAAGTTTCTATTATCTACAAATCAAAATGGTTGTTTATTTCATGGTTCGTGTTTGCTTTGTTTCCTGCGAGTGCCTCAGTTTCCCGGCCCGGTGCTCACAGAGGAATGAAGGGCTTATCCATCAGGGTTCACGAATATCTCCTGCACTTGATCACAACATGAATGACTGAAGGCTCTCTGGGCTCAGCGAGGTAGAGAGACTTGTGTGAGGGGAAAACCTTGTCTTGTCAGCACTGGTGAAAGTCTGCAGCTTCTTCAAGAGAGCGGTGTCAATCATTGTGAGGCACAGCTGACAGGGTCAACTGATCTGTTATGCAGTATGTGCACTTTGCAGGCAGACCCACGGGATGTGCCAAGTGTAGCTTAGGAAGAGCACTGCTGTTCGCAGGACTACCAATGACCTCCAAATCTCATTTGGTGTACCTATAGGACTCAATATATATTATAAATACAGTACACACAGCTAGGTGGGCGTTTAGTTTGTACCTAAAGTCAGCAAAAACAAGTTGTTTTTGGATGAAAAACAATAATATTACAGTCATTCATCAAGCAGCAGATTACTGACAAGGACATTTCAGGGGCAGTACTTACTGCCATGTTAATACTTGACATTTAATCTGTTTTTAAACTTTAATTTAGTATTTTAGAAATGAACCTTGGTTGAAATTCAGTCTTGTGTTTCAAAGTGCATAGAAATTAATCTCATTACTAGAGTATGTGTGGTCAACCCGCTCAGTTTATGCAGCTGGAATACATGCAGCAATGAAAACAACCTTGTTTACTGACAGAAAATGAATTCAAAATTGTTCCCCCCCCCCTACTGTACAACCCAGTTTGTTGGTTTACAGTTACATTTAAGTGGGTCAACAAAAAAAATGAAAAAAGTTTGGGAACTCAAGTTACCAAAGGCTTAAAGCGACACACAGGCAGAGGAGGAAGGCATACAGCTTACTCCCCTATCTTTTCTCCACTCTCTCCCACACTGGATTAAAAGGAAGATAGGGAAGTTGGGCATGGAAATGGAATGATTTATTTAAGACAGGTCGCTCCACCGGGAGTAAGCACTGTCCCTGGGGATACCCTATTTTCTCTATACTGCTTTCTCTCTCTCTGTCTCTCTCTCACTCACTCACTGCACACACATTGTACATATGCATTTAAATAGGAAAGAAGTAATAAAGATGCAACATAGTGCACGATGTGACATGTCATGATGAATGTGTCCGCAGTGTTGTTAGTCATTTCAGTATTTACTGTCATCATGATTCATTCTCATGCAGTCATGCACTGTTCAGGTTTCATCTCTTTGAGCTTGTGTAGATTAATGCGCTTCTGATTGAAATGGGGCCTATATGTATTTATACTGACACCTAATTTGGGCGGATGATTACATGATATTCTGTATGATTTCTAGCTGTGGCATCCTGGAGCTTGAGGGAAATATTTTCACTGCAGGCAGCATGTTTATGTTTCTTGTGGATCAGAAAGGACCATATACCCAGCTACTGGTTAAACAAATTGTGCACAATTCTTAATAAACTCAAACCGGCAGTATCATTTGCATACACACATTTAGCAAATGGCTATACAACATTTCAACGTCAGTTTTACTGGATGTGCTGCAGTTCAACTAGGACGTTATGGGACAAACAGTTATTTCTGTGTCAGACACATTGAATTGTTGCATAATACATGGAATTATTTTCATAAGAATACTCAGCAGAGCGGCCGTTTCAAAGAGAAAATGAACAGCAGATTTCACAAACTATTACGGTCTTGGACAAAGCCGTACAGATTTATGAATATGAAGCAGACGGAAACCTCGGGGTCAATGCAGAAGTGCCTTAAACTTTCATTCCCTCTAATATCCAGCAGGGGGCGACTCTACTGGTTGCAAAAAGAAGTCTGACTGTATAGAAGTCTATGAGAAAATGGCCGTACTTCTAACTTGATTTATTACATCAGTTAAAATTGTAAATATGAGTATATTTGGTATTTTCAAGTCTTCTCAAATAGAGCATAATGTTCATTCTGTAAATTTAAAATACAATAAACAATAAAGGGTATTCTTTAGGGTGTGTCTACCTCGTGATTGACAGGTCACTACCACGGCGTTGTCCGATCTGGGTGCTCTTTGTGTTTTACATTGTCTTACAACTTTAACCCTTTCACAGTGTGTTTCCAGATCATGAAAGATAATCGGAACATGTTGGTCATCCTGCTATACTTTGCTCTACGCTCTCGTGTCAAACAGCAAACTCGAGGCATCGAAACCGTAGTCCACAAACCAACTGGTTACTTCACGCTGACTACGTCCACTTCTTTTACAGTCTATAATATCAAGTCCCTCCTAAAGCTAAATTAAATAAAAAAAACAAGCTATTTGAATGAAATGCTGAACAGTACACTCGATACATCCGACAAGAAGTATCAATGCCAGGCTCATTTACTGCCAGGTACTAGTCCTTGAACAACAAATGACAGCTCCTAATTCTTCTGAATACTGTTCTTCTACACACACTCTAAACTCTAGAGTGTGTGTAGAAGAACAGTATTCAATTTTTGATTTTCATTTAGTCAGAAATGACCTTTTAGAAGAGGAGTCTGGTGAGTATGTGTTAAAGTCCCACCAGAAGTGTTGCCTTTGGCAATGTTATCGCTAATTCTTAATTGTCTTAGAGATTTTGTGGAAATTGCAGACACAGCTGTTAATTGGTTTATGTTTCATATCACCAAGATAGGTTGCCCTCTGTTTCCTCAGTTGTTCTATAACCTCATTAGGGCTGTTTAACTGTATGTACAGAGGTTTCCTCTTCACATAATTCTTCAACAAACAACACTGGTAATGTTTTTGATTTATTTACATTTTTTCACCTAATTGCAAACCATGAGAGATTCAAGTAACATTATCATTTTTGAAAATAATTAATTGTATAAGACAGTTCTATTTCACATGGAAATTGTGGCACACTAGCAAATATTTATTTGATTGTGGTTTGAATTTTAAGTAAAAACAGTTCTGAATTGTTAAATCAAACACAAAACTAGAAAATAAAGAATTGTGGCCAGACAAAGCTGTTAAACTGTTATCTTTGTCACCATACATAAGTAGTATTCCTGAATTGATTGAGGAGCCCGATGATTAATAAACACATTTGAATCATCTCTTTCAGCTTCAATCTGATCATTCCCATAGCAGTTAGATTTTGTCAAAAAAGGTATTTCTGAAATCTCCAATAAAATGATTTATTCGCCACTTGGGGGCAGCAAAAACAAGCTGTAAAGATACATGGACATATTATCTTTCACCTGATAGTTGATAGGGCGAACTTTAAAGCAAACAATGATTTATTTACACATTCAGCGGACAAAGAGCAACATAAAGATTTATTTACAGTCATGTTCCAAATCATTGGATGAATTTAAGTACAATATTCACTCTCATTTTATCTCTTAAAATGTTTTGGAAGCTTGGGAACAACCATAGAAGGAAATGTTCTTGTCATGTTATGTGTTTCATGAATTAGAACTAATATAATGTGTCATGCCAACATTGGAAAAATACATACACCATGCACATGTTGGCATGTAGGTTTGGTGCATTGCAGAGGATGTCTGTGGCCTCAGTAGCATTAATGTACATATAAAAAAGATCACCATGATCCCTTGAGTGACAGAGGAAGATTTTCTAGAAATTGTAGGCAGAAACTACTGAAGAGTTACATGCCACAACGAGAGGAGCTGCCAAACTGCAAGACTTAACACAGTAGGATTTAACTGCTGGCAACCTCAGCTCTCTGTCATGCACAACATTTTCTTGGTTAAAATGTTGAACCCAGAGTTTTGCAATGAGCAATTACCAAAGCACACAGCGCGCAAACTGCCAGTAGGGTTTTACATGTAGATAATGTCCTTTTGAAAGATGTCAAGGACAGCCAGGAGGTAAGAAACCCAGCAAATGACTAACAAATGAATTGACTGTATAAACAACATGCATTTTACTTAATAGGAAAGATATAAACAATCAGAAATTAGGCAAAAATTACTTGAGTTGCCAACATGCCGCTTTAAAACTGTCAGGATATTTTTATAATGTGTATGCAAACATTAAAGTGGTGGCCACCCGCTGAAGTTACCGTCAAAGACTCTAAAAGATCAGATTTAATCACATTCAGGCTTGAAATTGTTCAAAAGAGTAAACATGAAATAGTGGACACCTACATGTTTAATACTTGAAACACCTTTGACAGATTGAAAACATCTTTTATAAAAGAAGAGGCAGATTTCTTCTTTTATAAAATATTTGCCGTTTCTCTGTACGCACAATCTCTGTGTACAGGGACATTTGGAGCATTTTTTATATACAAGGAAGACATGCTGAGTCTAAACCGAGTTGCGCCAGCACAGGCAAAGCCTTTTCCTCTGACCAGTGAGCTGCTTCCCTCCAACAGTTTGTGTTTTTCTTTTGAATCCCTTCAAAAGGTTTTTCAGCCTTTCTGCTGCACACGACCTGACCCGGCGGGTTCATGCCAGGTCAGGCGCTCTGAGTTTTTCTCAGCATTGATTACATGTTTTTTTATTAAATCATTGAGTGTGAAACAAGGTGATGAACACAACTGTCCTCCAACCACCAGCCCTCCAACCATGTTCTGTGACATTTAGGTGCTTCTCAGACACTTGGTTATGAGCACTGGAAAACAGACAAAGTGAAGCTAAAATTAGCACCAGGAAGAATTTACTTTGTCCTCACGGACAAGAAGATCTTAAGGCCCTGTCACACATATCCGTATGACAGAAACGTATGCCGACGCATACGAACATTTGTCAGAGTCCAAATACGTCCAACTTTTCATCAGATCGGAAAAGTGAACATATACAGATACATATGTCTAACCTATTGATAGCGCATCACTTACTTATATAACATATCAGTGTATCAGACGAATGCCCAACAAATGCATAACTTACACAAAAATATGGCGTATACGAAATATCGTCAACACGCTGGTATACGTTGATATAAGGTAAGGTATAAGAAGTATTCGTTAAGAGCTCACTGTGTTACGCTGGGGTGCGTTGTTGAACGCTGATGTTTTGAGCATGTTCAAAATGATCGGATGTACCCGACGTGTGCTTCATAAGATACGTGAATACGGAATACGTACGTAAATACTTACCTACATAAATATAGTACGTCAGATATAGGCTACGTCAGCTGACGGTGAATCCTACAGCCAATGTATTGATAACAAGTGGATACCCTATTCCTACCCTATGTTAAGATTACGCCTGACGACGGAGTAACTTATTAAACGTGTTTCTACAGTATGGCTAGCGTTCAGCACTCTAGCCGTTCTCCAGCATCAGCATGACGTGAACCAGGTGGCACTTTTCCAGCTCCGTTGGCCAGACGTTCTGAAACGTTTTAAATAGGTGATACGCTATCAATGTTTGACATACGTATAATAATTTGTTATTTATTCGTTATGTATACGTCAGCTACAACACCGCCATACGCAACAGTGTGACAGGGCCGTATGTCTGGCGTGTTCGGCGTAACGTCTGCGTCCTTCAAACGATCACAACTTACCCTTAATTTATATCAACCTATTGCCGATATTTCGTATGCGCCGGCATACGTTTCTGTCATACGGATATGTGTGATAGTGCCTTGAGGTATGTATGACACATTCAACGTTATCAGCAGTGACAAAATATCTATTGCTTTTGTTAAACGGTGACAGTGCAAAATCCTGCTTACGGTATTGCTGAGGTATGACAGTAAAATGTGTGAAAAATCTACATCCAGATCTGACTCACATAAACAGGTAAATACTAGACTCAGTCTAAACAGAATCCACATCAGTACATTTGGGTTTGGGTCTGAAATCTTTGGAACCAACCAAAACTTGCCATCTATGTCCACCTACACCCCTGGGAAAGAGTGAGTCAACTGCAGTGTCTAACACACAGCTGCTCTTCTAAATCTGCAATAAGAGCAAGCAAACCAAATCACCATATGACTGCCTGCCTAGCAGCCGTTTGAGCATGCTGACTCATAGCTGCAGAGCCAGTAGAGATGCAGCTATGAGGGGGACAAACTGTATGACAATGCCAGCTTGTACTTGACAGATGACAGTTAATATCATAATGAGAAGGGCTGGATATAGTTTGAAATGATTTGATAATACTGTTGCCATTGTGACATTTTAGTTTTAATTCATGCATTACTGCCTTCATGCCTTTCCTATCTTGTTTTATTTTACAGGAGAAGACAACGTTCTCAAATGTTAGGTGTTGTCTTGACAAGGGAATCACACTAGAATTTAATTGTGTTTAAATGTATTTAAATAAATGTGAAATTGGCATAATTATCTGATCAAAGAATAAGTTAACAAGACAAGGAATCTGATCACATTTAATACCAACATTCACTTCACTACAGCTTGTACCAAATAGGTATTGAGGTTTATGAGTGTACACTTATGATGCTCATAAAGCATAATTACCTAATTATTTTCAAGAAGTTTCGTGGGGGAAAAAAGTTATTTGTCAATTGTTTTAGAGAAATAGAGATGATTTTCAATTGGTACAAAAAACTAATTCAAATTAGTCTTTTAGCAAGTAAACAGCAAGTCACCTGAACATGCAGAAATGTAAAAATGTGTCTACAACCAAGCATATAATGAAACATACTTTATATGGATTTAGTTTCAAATAATACATAATGATGATATTCAATTAGTACAGCTGATCGTTAAATTGGCCAGGTCATAATATTGTGGATATAAGTGTTTTGTCTATTAAAGATTGCTATACTATATATAGTATATGTGGCCCATATACTGTTATCACATTTGTTTAACTTCCAATTATCGATATTAGTATCAGCCTCAAAAATCCAGTATGGGAATGGCTATTTTAATTAGGTTTAAATAGTGCTTTTTGTTTTGAATTCCTTTTTTTCTGTATAAGAAGTATTATAATATTACAGGAATCATCGCAGGAACATAAGGACGAATAAAATATAGCATTATTTTAAAAACAAATGCTTGCCTGATTCCTTGCATCTTGAGAACAGCACAGTAAAACTGTGTTACTCTTTAAAAATGTGTTGTAATAGTTTATTAACAAGTTTCTTATATGTTTTAATATTTTCAAAGTGTAGTGTAAGGCTGGACCCAGATTTTTGAATATTTGTATATTCATTGTTGTTTAGGTACATTCTACAATGAACACTTTTTATATTAAATGCACCTTTAAAATCTGGAGATATATACCATCTCTTGGCGCCTGATATACCCATCACTCATGGTTGTCAGTGAACGTCATGCTTCGGTTCACCGTGGCCATTAAAGGGAAGACAAAATGCTGAAGACGTCAGCTGTGTGGGAACACTTTACAAGAACTGAACAATGACAAGACAAAGTCAGTGTGCCAAATATGCGATTTTTAACTGGCCTACCACGGCGACATAAAAAGCCTGAAGAATCACCTGAACGCTATAAGTAGTGCGCTAATAGATGACGGAGTTTGGAAGTGGAGTTGGTCCCCCTACATTACTTTCAATGTAAAAGAGTACTGAAAATTGACAACAGATAAATTATAGGTAAAATGTATCATATAAATCTTAATACTTTAATTTGTTGG